>NC_053431.1:89735879-89972927 GCF_007990345.1 Gossypium hirsutum
ACGCTAACGATCATCGAAATGTTTGAATGTGATACTTATTGTGTAGAATATGTAATTATGAATGTGTGAAAATTTCAAGCTTCAATTTGGTTGATTTCATGTGAATTTAGTCAATAGGACTTATGTGAGAAAATTCTAAAATGTGATAGGTCAATGTGTGAGGACCTATTAGTGCATGTGGACAAAGGGGGGACTTGCATGTCAAATTTCCCCCCCTAATGAGTAGTGGCCGGCCATGACAAAGAAGGATGGGCAAAACATGTCATGAAACATGTTTTGTTAGTGGAAGAATAAAATAAGGAGTATGGGTAATAAAGAAATGGAAAACAAAAGAAAAAAAAATGTGTGTGTAGTGTTTGTCCCCCCATTGCCGTGAGCTAAAGAAGAGAAAGGGGGGAATTTTGTTCATCTTTTTTCTCATCTTCATGCTTGCCAAAAACTAGAAAGAAAAACAAAGAAAAATTTTCTCATCCTTTGGTTCATCCTTGGCCAAAAATTTTAAGGAGGAAAGAAGAAGAAAGGTGAAGAGATTCGGCCATGCATGTAGCTAGGCTAAGGTATGTTTGATGATGTTCCATGAGAGGCATGCATGTTTTAGTTGTTAGCTTGAGTTCTACCTAACCCATGGTCTAAATCTTGCTATGTGATGGAAATGGCACTTGACCATGGATGAATCATTCTTGGTTGATGTTTGATGTTGTGGTGATGAGGCATGAGGATGAGTTAAGATTCGGCCAAGGTGGAGGTTGTGTTAATGCCATTGCATGCAAAATATGAAGCTTGTTAATGATGCATGTGATGATGGCTTGATGATTCTTGAACCTCCTTTTTAGCATTTTTTTTGTGTGAGCACATATGTGCATTGGTTGCTAAATGGAGAAGAATCGGCTAGCAAGATGTGTGCTAAGGCCGAATGTAACTTTGCATGTTAATGAGCAATGCATGTGTTAAATTGATGAAAAGGGGGAGGATGCTTTACTAGTGTGTATATGTGTGTATTAAGTGTTGAAATCGACCCCAAAAATGGACATGCATATTCGGCCAAGGGCAAAGAAATTAGCTAATATGTTGTGTTGATGCATGATTTTTGCATGAATGAGACTTTAATGTCTAATGTATAAATATGGGCTAAGTGCCTTGTGTTCATCTTTTGATGCCTAAATGATGAAATCAATTTATTTGTTTGATTAAGCTCAAGAGCAAAGGGGAAATAAAACCGATAAAGGGAAGGAAAAAGTGGTTGAATAGCTAGCGGAATCGTTCGACAACACCCGAGGTAAGTTCTTGAGTAAGAGAGCTTAAATTTCGATGTGATTAAATCATGCTCTATGTGTGGCTATTAAGCCGAATGTGCAAGGACAATATGTGCCTTGTGTTTGAGTTTCGTAAACGAAAATGAAATATGAATGTACCATGAATTATTGTTAGATGTGCATGATTAATTGAATGCTGTCCGGGCTAAGTCCCGAAGGCTTTGTGCTAAGCGAATATATCCGGACTAAGATCCGAAGGCCTTTGTGCGAGATACTAAATCCGGGTTAAGTCCCGAGGGCATTCGTGCGAGTTATTAAAGTCGGGTTAAGTCCCGAAGGCATTCGTGCGAGTTGTTAAATCCGGGTTACGTCCCGAAGGCATGGTGTGAGTTACTAAAACCGGGCTATGTCCCGAAGGCATTTGAACGAGGAGCTATACCCGGTTAAATCCCGAAGGTACGTGATTTGGTAATGAATGAGCTTGCTGTAAAATTCCAGCGAATACTCGAAAAACATCCCAATATGGGGATATGTTACGTATGTGTTGAATTAAATCGAGCCCTTACAAATAAATGTTCGCTCAGTTAATAAACGAGCTATCGGCCTTCGGCTAAGTTAGTCTATTGTGTATGTGCATAAAGGTTGTTAATGTTGTGAAGCAAGTTTAATATCGATAAATTGCGTATTATGAAATATTCCGTTTAGCTAAATGTGTGATATTCTTTGTTTATGCTGGAATTCCTTGCTCAAACTTACTAAGCATAAATTGCTTACTCGTTACATTGCTCCTCTGTTTTATAGATTTTTGGTTCTCCAGCTATCGGACTCGGGATCTTGAAGTCGAAGTCGCCCACACTATCAAAGGCTCTTTTGGGTACTATTTTGGTTGAATTTTGTTATGGCATGTATAGGACTACCCATTGTTGTCTTTCGAGTACTTTATGAAATGTATAAGTGTACAGCCATGCGAAAATGGCTTGTAGAAGTGGAGTATGGCATTAGACCATTCGTATTTATGAATGTATAGATGGTTTCATGATGTAACTATGTTGGAATGGAAGTGTTGAGCAAATGATCAGCCACTAGAATGGCTAAGTATGATCATATGTGGGCTTATGTATGACAAGGCCCTAGTTGGTCCATGAAACCCCAAATTAGGTAAGGTTCACTTTGAAAACAGAAGCTGATAGCAGCAGTGGTGTGGATTGGAAAAATCACAAGAATTCGTAGGAGTGGAATTAAATAGTGAATAAATTATGTAATCGAACCTTGATGAATCTACTTTCATATGGAAGTAACGAAACAATTATAGGAACAGTACAGAAAGAGATATTCGGGTTCTTGTGGAACAGGGCCAGAACAGTTTCTGGATTCACTGTTCCGCCTTTGGAAATTCACTATAAATTGACCAGAGATAATTAGGGGTCATACCATATATGTATGGATTCCTCTCTGAGTCTAGTTTCCATAGAAACAAACGGAATTAGTATTGAAGCTCTGTGCAGAGAGATATCCCAGTCGTAATGGGAAAAGGTCAGTGTAGTCGACCCCTGTAACATGGGAGACTTTGACTAATAAACTGTACTAATTGGCCCGACCAAAAATTCTAGAAAAAATACATAGGTGGGGACATGAGTCTAGTTTCAGGGAAAAATCACAAAACTAATTTTCGAGTTGTGAAACTCAAGATATGATTTTTGAAGCGACTAGTACTCAGACTGGGCAGTGTCTGGAAAAATTTTCAAAGTTTGTTAACATCTCGTGTCCGACTCCGGTGTCGGTCTCGGGTTCGGGGTGTTACAAACTCAATGTGAATCAGAGATTGAGTCAGATTTTTGTATTAGTACTGATGGGTGTATAATGTTCAAAGATAGAATTTCTGTACCCAAAGATAGTGAGCTCATTCAGAAGATTTTGCGAAAGGCACACAGTGGTTGCTCGCCAGTTCACCCGAGTAGCGTGAAGATGTACAACGATCTTAAGAAAATGTATTGGTGGTCCGGTATGAAGAGAGACATTTCAGAGTTCGTTTCCAAGTGTCTGGTGTGTCAACAAGTAAAGGCTGAACATCAAGTGCCTTCTAGTTGACTTCAACCTATTATGATTCCTGAGTGGAAATGGGACCGTATCACCATGGATTTCGTGACCAATTTACCTCTAACCTCGAGAAAGAAAGATGCAATATGGGTTATTGTCGATAGACTCACTAAGTCAGCACACTTCATACCAGTACGTGTCGACTATTCCCTTGAAAAATTAGCTGACTTGTATGTTTCTGAGATTGTGAGGCGTCATGGTGTGCCGTAATCGATTGTATCTGATCGAGACCCGAGGTTCACCTCGAGGTTTTGGAAAAAGTTACAAGAAGCTTTGGGAACCAAGTTGAGTTTCAGCACGGCATTTCATCCAAAAACTGACGCACAGTTGGAAAGAGTAATACAGATCTTAGAAGACATGTTGAGGTGTTGTGTTCTTGAATTCCAAGGAAGTTGGGAAAAATACTTACCGTTGGTTGAATTCGCCTACAACAACAGCTATCAATCGAGTCTAAAAATGGTGCCTTATGAGGTTTTGTGTGACAGCCCAAAATTGACCCTAGTCGGGAAGTGGTTTTGGGACCGCTAAACTGAGTCATAAAAATAATTAACCGTCATAATTGATGCTCATTATATGTACATGTGCATGTGTGAAAATTTCTTGTTTGAATTTTGTTTAATTGTAGGTGAATTTTAGTAAATAGGACTTATGTGAGAAAATTTTGAAATGTGATAGGTCAAAGCATAAGGATCTATTAGTGCATGAAATAAAAAGGGGGACTTGCATGTCAATTTCCCCCCCTAATTAGTAGTGGCCGGCCATGACAAGCATGGTAGACCAAGTGTGATGGGCAAGAACATGTCATAAACATGTTGAGTTAGTGTTTCATGGGAAGTATGATAAAATAAGGAGCATGGGCATAAAATAATGAAAGGGAATATGATGAAAACAAAAAAAAAGTGTGTGGTTGTTCCCCCCCCCATTTTGCCGAAACTAGAAAGAAAAAACAAAAAAAAAGTGTCCATCTTTCTTCATTTCCCTTGGCCGAATGTTCTAAGGAAGAAAGAAAAACAAGTTGTGTTCTTTGGTTCTTCTTGGCCGAATTGAAAGGAAGAAGAAGGGAGTGAAGCAATCAGTCATCTTAGGTCACTACTAAGGTAAGGAAGTTTGTACTAGCTTTTGAAATTTTAGTTGATATTGAGTGAGTTATCAAGTGATTTTTATAAACCATGTTGAAATTTTGATTTTGGGGGTGAGTATGGTTTTCGGCTATAAAAGATTAATAAGGGTGATGATTGTGTTTCATGCTAAACTTAGATGAATAATGGTAGTTGCTTACATCTTGATATCTATGAGTTCCTTTCTTGGTTCTACCATAGACCCACGAAGTATATGTTTATTTGGTGTTGTTGGAGGTTTATGATAGAAGCTAATGAGTGAGAGTTTGATAGGTACTATGAGGTTAAACTTCATGAGATTGTAAGCTTGTAAGTTGGATGATGAAATTCATGCTTTGTGAAGGTAAATGGTGTAGAAGAAGCATTCGGCCATGAAAAAAAATAAAGGGAAATTTACGATGAATTAAGTTGGAAGCTATTATAATGTACTTGTGCATTCGGGTATGGGATGAAAATATATGAGATGGCTATAATCAGCCTTGTGATTCGGCTCTTGCATATATATATATTTGCACATGATGTATTGTTATGGTACATATATATATCATCCCAAGGTATATGTTTATATATGGTGGTGGTTTAGTTATGGAGTAAATGATGGATGCGTATTGAGTTATAATATGTAATGCATTAGTTAGTAAAATGTATGCCATTTATGTGTGGTATTAAGTATATAATCGGCCTCAACATAGACATGCATATTCGGCCATAGGAAGAAGATTGGTGTTGCATGTATTCGGTTAGAGGCAAGCATATTGATGCTTTTGTCTTGGCTTAGAAAATTCGGCCAAGGGGGAAAATTAGCTAAAATGTTGAGTTTGATTCATGATTCCGTACATATGTGACTTTAATGTCTAATGTATAAATATGGACTAAGTGCCTTGTGTTCCTCTTTTCGATGCTCAAATGATTAAATCAATTTATTTGTTTAATTAAGCTCAAGAGCAAAGGGGAACTAAATCCGATAAAGGGAAGGAAAAAGTGGTCGAATAGCTATCGGAATCGTTCGACAACATCTGAGGTAAGTTCTTGAGTAATAGAGCTTAAATTATGATTTGATTAGATCATGTTTTAAGCAAATCAAAATCATGCTCTTTGTGTGTGGCTATTGAGCCGAAATTGCAAGAATGATAAGTGACTTGTGTTCGAGTTTTGCTAACGAAAATGAAATACGAATGTGCCATGATTTATTGTTAAATGTGCATGGTTATTTGAATGATGTCCGGGCTAAGTCCCGAAGGCTTTGTGCTAAGTGACCATATCCGGACTAAGATCCGAAGGCATTTGTGCGAGATACTAATTCCGGGCTAAGCCCGAAGGCATTGGTGCGAGTAACTAAATCCGGGTTAAGTCCCGAAGGCATTTGTGCGAGTTACTAAATTCGGGTTAAGTCCCGAAGGCATTTGTGCGAGTTACTATAACCGGGCTATGTCCCGAAGGCATTTGAACGAGTAGCTATATCCGGTTAAATTCCGAAGGTATGTGATTTGGGAATGAATGATCTTGCTGTAAAAATTTCAGTTAATACGCTTGAAACATCCCAACATTGAGGTATGTTTCGTATGTGCTTTGAATTAGTTGAGCCCTTACAAATAAGTATTCGCTCAGTTGATAAATGAGCTACCGGCCTTTGGCTAAGTTGATCTTTGTGTATGAATAAAAGGGTTGGTAATGTGAAGTAAGTATGATATTGAAAATTTGTGTATATGAAATTATCCGTTTAGCTACATGAATGCTATACTTTTGTTGTGCTGGAATCCCTTGCTCAAAACTTACTAAGCATAAATTGCTTACTCCATTTCTTTGATTCTCTGTTTTATAGATTTTGGTTCTTCAGCTATCGGACTCGGGATTTTGAAGTCGAAGTCGCCCACACTATCAAAGCTCCCTTTTGGTACAATTTTGGTTGAACTTCGAAATGGCATGTATAGGACTACCCTTTTTGTTGTGGGTCATGGACCCTTTGGACTTGTATAATTTTGGATAGCCATGCGAAAATGGCTTATATATGTTTGAGCATAATGTTATCATCATTTGGTAGGGATATGGTTATTGAGAGGTGTGGATATGCTTAACAAGGATTGGCCATGGGAATGGTTAATCACTATCATAATTTGTGCTATTTATGCTAAAAGGGCTAGTTGAATCATGGAAACTATGAAATAGGTAAAGTCTACCTTAAAGGCAGATGCTGACAGCAGCAGTGATGTAGATTTGGAAAATCACTAAAAATAGTAGGAAGGGAATTAAATAGTGAATAAATTGTGTAAACGAACCTTGATGAATCTATTTTCATAGGAAAGTAACGAAACAATCATATGGTCAGTATGTTAAGAGATATTCAGGTTCTCGTGAGACAGGGCCAGAACGGTTTCTGGATTTCCTGTTCCGACTTTGTAAATTCATTATAAATTAACCAGAGATAATTAGGAGTCATGCCATATATGTATAGATTCCTCTCTGAGTCTAGTTTCTATAGAAACAAACGGAATCAGTATTGAATCTCTGTGCAGGGAGATATCCAAGTCGTAATGCGCAAAGGTCAGTGTAGTCGATCCCTGTAACATGGGAGAATTTGACTAATAAACTGTACTAATTGACCCGACCAAAAAATCTAGAAAAAAATATGTAGATGGGCATATGAGTCTAGTTTCAGGGAAAAATTACGAAACTGATTTTCGAGTTGTGAAACTCAAGATATAATTTTTAAGGTGACAGTAATGCAGTTAGCCAACTGCCTGGAAAATTTTAAAATGGATTGTGCAAAGAAGTGATTTAAGTCTGCAAACCTCTCGTGTCCGACTCCGGCGACGGACTCGGGTACGGGGTGTTACATTTTGTACGGGCGAAAGTGTCGAACGTTCTTATTCTGGACTGAGCTGAGAGAGATTCAGATTCACAGGGTTGATTTGATCAATGAGGCTGAGGATAAAGTTAAAGTAATTCGTGATTGTTTGAAAGCCACCTCGGATAGACAAAAATCCTACGTGGATTTGAAACTAAGGGAGATTGAGTTTGAAGTCGGGGATAAGGTATTTTTGAAAGTTTCCCCATGGAGGAAAGTCCTCAGATTTGGTAGAAAAGGCTAGTTGAGTCCTCGTTTTATAGGAACTTATGAGGTTACCGAGAGAGTAGGGCCCGTTGCCTACCATTTTAGTTTGCCACTAGAGTTAGAAAAGATTCTCGATATTTCACGTATCCATGCTACACCGATGCAAATCAGACCCTTCGCATATAATTTCACCAACTGAAGTTGAGATTCTCCCAGATATGACGTATGGTGAGGAACCGGTCAAGATATTAGCTTGAGAAGTCAAACAGTTAAGAAATAAGAGTATACCACTTATGAAGGTTTTGTGGCATAGACATGGGGTCGAGGAAGCGACATGGGAATCCGAGGAGTCTCTGAGAGAGCAGTATCCAAACTTATTCATCGGTTAGATTTCCGAGGACAAAAATCCTTAAGGGGGGAGAAATGTAATAACCCGATTTAGGGCCTAGTCGAAACAGTGGTCTCGGGACCACAAATTCGAAGATAGAAAAATTATTTTTATTGTAATTATGATATTATAGCATGATTATATTAGTGCATGAAAAATTTAGTGAGTTAATTTTAATGTTTTCAAGCCCGATTGCGATAATGGACTAAATCGCATAAAAGGCAAAAGTTACCTTTTAGTACCCAAATGTGTTAAATAGCTAGGGAATAAAAATTTGGAGTATTTAAAGGGCAATTAGGCCCTTTTTAGAGTGCTTGGCCGGCCATGGGAGACAAATTGGTCAAAAAGCCCAAGTTTGGTTAGGTTTGGTGGCTAATTTGACTAATATAGTAATAAAATAAGAAATGATGATATCACCTTCTCATCTTCTTCTCTACCACTGAAAATATCAGCTAAAATGGGGGTTTGAAAGCTCAAAAATCTGTGGCAACTTAAAGCACTCATAAATAAGTGATTTTAATGAGTTTTCTTCAAGATTTTTATTTTTTTGAGACCCTTGAAGCATGAGCTTTCAAATGAGGGTGATATCTTACAAAATAGTCAAGAGTTTAGGATTTTTCCATGGATGTATTTATGTTATATGCTGATTTTTAATGGAAATATGAGTCCTAGTTGTGCTAGAAACAACTTTTGTGAAAGGTGTTAGCATGAAAACACCTAAAGGGGCTAGTTTGCATAAGTTGCAAATTAAATAATAAGTGTGTGATATAGTGAGAATTTGGGATTGCTCTAGTAGTAAAAAGAGTTTATCTAGGCTAAAAATACGAAGAAATTTGATAAAAATTGATTTTCGGGCATAGGGGTAAAATGGTCATTTTGCCAAGGCCTAAGGGCAAAATGGTCATTTTACCAAATTTGTGAATTTATGAATGCTTAATTGTGTTTAGTGACTAAAAGGATGTATATATTGTTAATATAGATCAAGATTTGCCAAGACCGAGCCTAGATCGAGGCAAAGCCAAGCAATCCGATTAATCCGTTTAGTCAAGCACTTTTTGTAGTCCAAGGTAAGTTGTATGTAAATAGTACAACTACATTGTTAATACTTGTTTTGATATTGCCAATGAATTGATATTGTACGAATTGTTAAGTTATAAACCGAGAATGCCATGTAATATTTGAGATAGTAGAAATATCCCGTTGAACCTTAGGATATGAATTGGATTTCGTGCTAAGACATTGGGTGATTCGTGCGCCAGTATAAGACCATGTCTGGGAATGGCATCGGCATCCAGATGAGGGCTAGTATAAGACATGTCTGGGACATGCTTCAGCCATATTATGAGTGCCAGAGTAAGACGTGTCTGGGACATGCATCGACCTCGACAGAGATAGCAAGTGTAAGACGTGTCTGGAACATGCATCAATTAAGAGTTGTGCTAGTGTAAGACATGTCTGGGACATGCATCAGCACGCATATATGAGAGCCAGTATAAGACCATGTATGGAACATGGCATCGGCAATTTATCCCATATCGAAGGTTCATACAATATCCAATAATATCCCAAAACAGTTCAATGGTGAAAGTTGTAATTCAATTTTGATAAAGAAAGGATGATCATGTTACGAGTGTTATAGGTACGTATATGATAAGCATGAGAAACGAGTTTAATTTAGAGATTGAGACATGAGTAAGTTAAGTTATGTTTACCTTTGAGCTATAAGCATGATGGCAAATGTTGAGAATGTTGTTGTATACTTATTATATGCAACTTACTAAGCTTTATGCTTAGTCCCTTCCTTTTCCCTTTTCTTTTAGTACTACCAATTTACTCAAGGATCCCTTGAAGTCAGAGATATCGATCACACTATCGTCTGTTATACCCGGTATAGTTGGATTCATATTTTTTATTGTGGCATGAATAAGGCTAGGCTAGTAAGTTGTATTATTGAGAAATTGTTCATGTATTTTGGTTTAAGATAAAAGCTCTTCATTTTGTATTAGGCCTAGAATAATGGTTATTATTCATTTTGATGAATGCATATAATGTTCTTTCTTTTAATGAATTGGTGACTTTTGGGGTGAAAATTGTATATTGACATGATCTTGTGTAGGCCGTGTGTGATACATTGCTCACGCCCATGGGTGTGTATTATGGCCGTGCGTCCCCTGCACTTAAAACTTTCAAGTCATTTTAGTACATGGGCAGGCCACACGGGTGTGTGCCCAGGTCGTATCATAAAGTTAGTATGCATGCTTGTAGCACACGAACAAGAGACACGTCCGTGTGTCTCGGCCGTGTGAAGGACACAGTTATAGGGCACGGGTGTGTGCTTAGGCGGTGTAGATTTGGCAAAATGCCCAGGTTTTTAGACACGGGTTTGAGACATGGGCGTGTCCCTAGTACACGGTCGTGCCTTCTATACCCACACGGGCGTGTGAGCCTTAATGCATGAAATTTTCTAAGCTTTTCATAAGGTCCCAGTTGGGTTCCGAATCACCCCGGATCTATGTTTTGGGCCTCATAAGCCCGTATATGAGATAGATTGCTTGTGAAAAGAAAATTTTTAAATTGATTGAAATTTTACGGCCCGATTTTTGTGTGGTTGATTGAGTTTAAGTCAGGTAACACCTCAAACCCTATCCTGGCGTCGGGCATGGGCAAGGGGTGTTACAGGGTCGCCCGAGACGATTGTAGACCTACTGTTGGGTCGGTAAGTGTACCTAGACCCTTAATCGATGAAATGACTGTTATGACCCTATGAGATGTATGGTTACGTTTGAGCTTGTCACGTTAAACATATATTCAACACGTATGATATTATGACAAACATGACATGATGTATGATATGTTGCATGGGGATGGGTTTTATTATGATTAGAGGATGTGTACTGTTCTGGCAGCTCTGCTGCAAATACTGTTTAGTGCTGCAACCGGTACTACTTGGAGTGTAGGGATGGGGGGTTGATTATATCCCCACATGGAGTGCAGGGTTGGACGGAGATGGAGTGTAAAGGCTGGTTGGGTAGGATCTCTTGATTGCATTTTTGTATTGTACTGGCACTGAAATGGGCTCTGACCCAAACTGATATTGATACTGATACCGTAATGGGGTAAGGCCCTGACTGATACTGAACCGTCATTGGATTGGGCTTAGGCCCAGACTATGTTTGTAACAGCCCGATTTAGACCCTAATCAGAACGGTGGTTTTGGGACCACGAATCCAATTCAGAAAAATATTTTAAAATTATTTTCTTTGTTTATTATGTGTGAATTTGTATGGGTGAAATTTTCGTGCTTTAATTTTATCATTTGAGTACCCGATTAAATAAAAGGATTAAATCGCGTAAAATGAAAATTTGTTGGTTTTTTTTAAAAGGGCCGAATAGTGGTTGTTCTTTTAATGTGGAGGATTTATGTTGCAATTATACCATTGATTAAATGACTGGATGGCATTAGGCATATAATATATGGTTTTGTTATTAAATCATTAAGGTTAAATATGTAATTTCATTAATAAGTTAATATATTATAAAACATAAAAATTAAAGCCATGGTGTTCATGTTATTTGTTTGACCGAAACTAAAGAAAATAAGAAAGAAAAGAAAGCTTTGAGGGTTTGGTCACTTGCTAAGCTCAATCAAGGTATGTAACTAGCTTGGTTTTTGATAAATTTTACGTTTTTGAGATCGTTGCTAAGTTATCTACAAGACCCATGCTTGAATTTTTTATTTTGGTGAATATTTTGAGTTATGCCATTTTTGAAAGCTTCTGTTTTTTTTTTTTTGTTTGATGATGAAATATGAAAGATATGTTTTAGGTTAACATGTTTTATATTGGAGTTTTTGATGATTTTGAGTAATTAGGACTAAATTGCAAAAATAATATTTTGAAGGACTAAAATGTGAAATAAATGAAATATATGGAGTTGTATGAACACTAGGACAATTCAGCCTAACATGGGTGTATTGAAATTTTGCATATTTTGTGTTTTGTGTAATAGGGACTAAATTGTAAAAAGTGTAAAATGTCAGGGGTAAAATGGTAATTTTCCCATTTATGTGTTTTTGGACTAAATTGAATGAAAATATGTTTGAATGAGTTTAATTTGACTATGTTTAGATTAAGAACCAAAGAAATCAGATTTGGATCGGGGGAAAACTAAAGTTGTTGACTAACTGTCCCGTTCCGTTTTTCATCGTCCGAGGTAAGTTTATAAGCAACTAGACATTATTAATTTTAATTAAATGTGAACTATATATGCTGAAATGAAATATGTGAATATATATATGCAATAGCCGAATGTATACAAGCTTGGCAACTATGTTTGTGAATTCGATTCAACCAAGATACGACGTCCGAAAACCCCCGATGAACCTTAGGAATAGCTAGGATACGTATGTCATGACATAGGATTTCGATATGTGATGTGCGAGTAAGACCATGGCATCAATATATGTGTGCGAGTAAGACCACGTTTATACGTTGGCATCGATATATGACTTCGATATATGTGTGCGAGTAAGACCTTGTCTGGGACAGTGGCATCGATATATGTGATTACATGTAAGACCATGTCTGGGACGTTGGCATTGTACAATATGTGTGATTATCCGAGTGTCCTATCCAATTCTGAATGGTTCATCGGGCAACCATAAGTGTGATCGAATGTAAACTAAGCTAAAATGATCAGGTGTGAATTAGTTTATTTCCTACTTCAAATAAGGTAAGTGAGATACTTGATATTTATTGTAAGCCTTGAATGAACTAAAGGAAAAATGTATGTGAACATGGTAAGTGTATCCGGCTTTGTGAATAAATGATATGAAAATTATGGAATTGATTCTTGAATATGTGTATATATGACCATGTATATTCGACCACATAAGTAATATATGTATATGAAGTTATAATATGATACATGAGCTTGTGTATATGAGTGTATGTGTACTTGGTTATTTAATGACATTTTGGCTTTGAAAGTTAAATGATAAATTGTTAAATTAACTATATGAGCATTCAGCCAAGGTAATATTTATGTATAAAGGTATATACTATTTATAGAATTGTAAGTTTGAGACTAAATGTGATAACGATATTATTATTTGGTTTCGTTTAATTGAGTTGATTATATTATTGGATAGTTTATTTGCTTATGACTTACTAAGCTATAAAAGCTTACTCTGTGTGTGTATGTTTGTCTTTGTTTTATAGATTTTGGATCCAGTTACAAGCTCGGGGATCATCAGTAAAGCCTATCATACTATCGACTGTCTTCGGTATTTTATAAGCTAAATTTTTGAACTTATGGCATGTATAGGCTGGATTAAAATTTTATAATGATTAAATTTTGGTTGATGTAACCATGATCCATGTGAAAATGGCTTTATACTTTGCTAAGCTTGGATTTAGTGTTTTGTTTTGATGATGGTTATGCTTGGTTGTGAATTTGGTGTTTTGGCCTTTATATATATATTCATGTGAATCATGGTTGATTATAAAGTTAATGGTGGCATATATATATTTGATCATATTT
Source organism: Gossypium hirsutum (assembly GCF_007990345.1). Taxonomy (NCBI): domain Eukaryota; kingdom Viridiplantae; phylum Streptophyta; class Magnoliopsida; order Malvales; family Malvaceae; genus Gossypium; species Gossypium hirsutum. The sequence continues at coordinate 89,749,329 of NC_053431.1, forward strand.
GATTTTGGAGTTTGATTATTGCTTTTATGTGCTATATGCTTTGAAAATTGGTTGGTGACTTTGGATATGTATGTTTTGTGGATTCGACTTTGGTATATACATAGACAAATATAAATATGAGTTTGGGTGTTAAGTTTGATTAAGGTGTATTTTAATGTGCATGATATAGGGTATGTTATGTCTTAATGAATGAAACATTGATTTGATTATTAATGGATTAAAAATGATTATGATGTATGTGTATATTTGAATATGCATTAGTTATGTTGGTTCGGTTTGCAAGGAAAATGCATGTGTACATAAAGTGTTTGAATGGTTGGCTAATTATGTATAGTTAACGAAGATAGATAATGAATATGTTATGAGATTATTTTGTTTAATATGCCTTATACGAGATATTATAATAAATGATCAAATGAATAGTGACTTGTGCAATAGTAAATCATGAAAATTATATAAGTTATTATGTGATGTATAAGTGTCCTACTTGATAATAGATGAATGTGGTGTAGTGTATAAGTTAGTCCTTAAACTATGACTATAAATTGATTGAACATGTAGTAATGTACAAGTGCCGAATATGAATTCTTAATATATGAATTTTTAGTTTGTTATTGAAGTGTAATGTTGTTTGCATGTTTTGCACATTCTTTAAGTTACATTAAAGTTATAATCGGCTATGTGGTATTAATAATTAAATAGGTTAGTGATATTAATAATTGGTTGGTTTAAAAGTTTGTGCAAGTGTATGCTTATGATTGTTCGAAATTTGTGTCTTGTCTGGTAATACCTCGTAACCTCATTCCGGCGACGGATACGGGTTAGGGGTGTTACAGTGTTTACTCAGTGTTTGATTATTTGATATGGGATTACACACTGAGTTTTCATAACTCACCCATCTGTTTATCTGTACAGGTAATCCCCAAACTTAAGTGGATCGGTGCTGCGAAAGACTCAAAGGTGGCCACACAACCACACGTACTTCCGTATTTGATTTTTAAATTATAAGTAATTTTATTTTGGGCATTTTATTTGTAATAAGGCCTCTTTGGATTTTATTTTTAATTTGGGATTTTAATTTTCTTTGGTTATAATTGCTAGTACTAGGATCTCGAGTTTAAAAAAAAAAGAAACAACGTTTTTACAAAATAAATGCAAAAATGCAATTGTTTTAGAAAACTTCCGCTATAAAACAATATCTTGACATTCAAAGAGTCTTTAAAGTAATGCCTTTTGATTGGGACGCAAGTTTTAAAATGAACGACACATTTTCTAATCATCATTAAGATCACGAAGATAAATATGGAAAGGGTTTTTCAACGCTATCACTTTGCGAAAACACTTCAATGTGACATCGCCAAATTCAACCATAATGTCTAGGCCGAGTTTAGAGTGTTACAGATTTTGCTTCGGGCCATGAATATTGACTGATTTGGCTTTGTGCCATGATATCAGTACTTCGGATATAAGTTACCTTGATTTGGCTTCGGGCCATGGTATAAGTACTTATCGTGTGAAACCCTTGAGTATCTGACTTCTATTCCAAATGGTTCAAGGGGTAAATGAAAGAGGTGGAAGAGTATGAGATTGATGTTAAATGATACAAGTACGTATATGAATTATATAAGTTTTAAATCGAAGAAACTTGTGAAGGTAGTGCATGATCTCACAATTAAGTATTTGAAAGGTTTGTTAGCTAATGAAAGCTACATGTTGGTGTATTCAAGTTATTGAATTATATTTAAGTGATTGCATTAAGTTTTTTTCATACGAGCTTACTAAGCTATAAATCTTACTTTGTGTATTTCTCTATGTTTCATAGTTTTCAAAGCTATCTCAGACTCGGGGATCGTCAGAGATTGCATCGCACTATCCATCTATCTCTTGGTATCTATGAACTTTGGTATTTTGAGTATATGGCATGTATAGGGACTTTGGTCAATTTGTTTATGACTTGTTAATGATTTTGGCCATATGAATTGGCATTGTAAATGTTTATGTTTTGGTATATATATATAGTCATGAGTGATGGCTTATTTTGGTCTATTTGGTATGGTTGAATCATATATATAAATATGACTATACTTTGTGAAATGTGTTAAATGATTAAGGTTGGATTCATGATGCTTGTTGAAAATAGGTAAATCGAATGTCAATAGGTGATGATTTGTAAATTGGTATGTTTATGGAATTGAGCATATTGTTGCATATATGTTGATGGTCATTTTGATGAATTGAGAAAATAAATATTGGTATGAACTTAGATGGCATAATATGGTATTTATGTTTTGAAATGGTTGCTATTAGAGATGGTATAAATTATGCTTGATTTGGAATTGAATTATAGGTCTATGACTTGTATAGGTGTGCCTAAGTTTGGGTGGAAAATTGGCTAGGTAAATAGCCTATTTTTATCCACAGGAGCAGAGGCACGGGCATGTGTCTCAGCCGTGTGTGACGCATAGACACGATACACGATCATGTGTCCCCTGGTGTTGAATTTGAAATCAAGTCAGTATGATTCACACAGCCTCACACATAGGCATCTAACTTGGCTGTGTGGCATAAGTCAGTATACCGTACAGGATTGGCACGGCCTAGCACACGGCCTAGCACACGACCTTGTACATGGGCATGTATGGCCGTTCTTAGGGCACACAGACGTGTGTGTTGGCTGTGTGACCCAAGTCAGTGAGTTACACGAGGTTAGACACGGGCTAGGACACGACCATGTGCTCCCATTTATATGTCTACACTGCCTGTGACATAGGCGTGTCTATGGCCGTGTGAGAGACACGGTGTGTCCCCTGTTTTGTGAAAAAATTTCTAAGTTTTCTAAAAATTTCTCGAGCTATCAATTTTGTCCTGAACCACTCCCAAAGTATGTTTAGGTCCTCGTAGGCTCGTATTAGGGACAAATTGATTGAGATTGATTGATGAATGCTTGAATTGCAAAAATGTATGCAAGTAGTGGTTTAATTGTTTTAAGTCTGTTAACACTCTGTAACCCTATTCCGACATTGAATACGGGTGAGAGGTGTTACAGTTTGTGTAATATTATGAGTTATACTTTGTTTAAGTTTCCAATCAACTTATATAAGTATGAATTAAACATGCATGAGGTGTGTTTAAAATGATTAATTACTGGTTAATTAATAGGTATAATGAAGTATAATTTGACTTAATAAATTTAGTAAAATATGCATAAATGTGTATATGGTTGATTCGGTAAGATTGGATATTTGAATATATGTAATGATCTGTTAGTTATAAGACTTGGTATTGGTTTGAATAGAAGTGTGGAAATGGTTGTGCCTAGGTTGATGTCAAAATGGGTGAGAAAAGTGGCTTTAAAAATGATCTATTTTCGTCTACACGGGCAGAGCCACGGGCATGTGTCTCAGCCATTTGTGACACACGGCCTGGTACATGGGCATATGGTTTGGCCGTGTGTCCCCTGCATCTTAAAAATTCAAAACAGAATGCCTAGGTTTTTGCATATGGCCTAGGACACGGGCGTGTGGTTGGCCGTGTGACCCAAGTCAAAGAGTTACACGAGTAAGGACAAGGGCTGGGACACGGCTGTGTGTTCTACATCGAATGTCCACATGGCCTAATACACGGGTGTGACTACTGCCTATGTGAGCCACACAGACGTGTGTCCCCTGCACATAGGAAAATTTTTGAAATTTCGCAAAAAATTCTCTGAGTTTTCGGTTTAGTCCTGATTTATTTCTAATGCCTATTTTAGGCCTTAAAGGCCCATTTAAAGGGACTATATAATAAAATATAATTAATTTAAGATGTGAATAGTAAATGACATGAATTAATTTTAATTGTTCTGTAAACTCCGGTAATGCTCCATAACCTTATTCCAGTGACGAATATGGGTTAAGGATGTTACATTTATTGGTATCAAAGTTTCGATTTAGTCGATTCTTGAAACGAATGTAATGTGTAAAGTGTTTAGAAATACATGCCATATAAATCTATGATAGTGTGATGTGGATGATCCGATCTAACCCTTGTTTTTCTTATAGATTGTAAAGATGTCAGATAGATTCGAACATGCTAAACATGATGAGGCTAATAGTAGAGTACAGACATCTGAGCACAAGACAAGTAGTAATGTACCAGTTTCTCCGATGCAAGAACAAGAACTTAAAAATATGTTCTAAAGGTTTATGCAGGAAAGAAATCAGGCAACCTCCTCCCCCTACTGCATATTGCCTCCCGTTGCACCTTCACCTCCTTCGGTAACTGAACCTAGTAAGCGTACTCCTATAGAAAAACTCAAAAAATTTGGGACCGAAGAATTTTGGGGTAGGTTAGATAATGATCTAGTCAAAGCTAAATATTGGCTTCAGAACACAGTAAGACTTTTTGAATAAATGGCTTGTTCTCCAGATGATTATTTGAGATGTGTTATTTCCTTACTAAAAGAGGAAGCATATAATTGGTGGATGACTATAGTGGTCGTGGTGCCAAAAGACAAAATCACTTGGGAATTCTTTTAGAATGAATTTAAAAAGAAATATGTTGGCAAGAGGTATTTAGGCAAAAAGAAGAGAGAATTCCTTGATTTGCGACAAGGTAATCGATCGATAGCGAGTGTGAAAGGAAATTTGTATACCTTAGTAGATATGCCCGAAAAATTGTACCAACTGAAAAAGAAATGTGTATTTGGTTTGAAGAAGGATTGAATGGTGAAATTAGAATGATGATTGGGGGTAATGAGATAAGGGAATTTTTTATTATATCAGGTCATGCTCAAAAGATGGAAGAAGTGTACAATAGAAAGATGCAGAAAGATAGACAAAATAAAGAATCCTATAAGAGAAGCTCCTTTAAGTCATTTTCAACATTTCAAGCTAAAAATCTTAGAGAGGAATTCAATCGAGTTACTTCAATGCTTGAACAATCAAATAAGAATAAGGCGACTCAACAAGATTACGGGGTGATTATTAGACCTACGGCTAGTGTGGATAGTGTGCAAAATGTTCCTAAGCCCAAATGTAAATATTATGGGAAAAATCACGTTGGTGAATGTAGAGGTAAGGCAGGAGCTTGCTACAAATGCGGGGCCACTGACCATTTTATTCGAGATTGTCCATGGCTGCAAAAAGAGGAGAAAGAACAAAAAGAAAAGAAAATAACCACTTCGCAAAAAAGTAAACATTCAAGTCAAAGTAGTGCTACTGGAGCTACTCATTTGAATATGAGAAATAAGGCAGCTCAGTCAGAGACTAAAGCGTCGGCACGTACTTATGCTATTTTAGCAAGGGAAGAAGCTACAGCGCCAGACGTAATTGCTGGTACATCTTATTTTTTGATGTTACTGTATACGCATTGATTGACCCTGGGTCTACAAATTCTTATGTTTGCACTGCATTAGCATCAAAAAATAAATTGTCTGTTGAACCTACTGATTATGATGTTCAAGTTACTAATCCATTAGGCCAAAGTGTGCTAATCAATTTGGTGTATCAAAATTGTCCACTGAAAATAAAAGGCTGTGAATTCCCTGCTAATTTGATATTGCTACCCTTTCGGGAATTTGATGTTATTCTAGGAATGGATTGGTTAATGAAGCATGATGTTGTGGTAAATTGTAGAGAAAAACAGATTGATCTGAAATGTCAAACAAGAGAAATAATTTCGGTTGAGTTTGGGAATACAAAAGACATTGCTAGAATTATTTCAGCTTTTTCAGCTCAGAGATTGTTGCGTAAAGGTAATGAGGAATTTTTAGCCTACATTCTAGATACTCGAGTTTCTGAATCGAAGTTAGAACAGTTACCAATTGTTAATGAATTTTTTGATGTGTTTCTTGAGGAATTGTTGGGTTTACCACGTGATTGTGAAGTTTAATTTGTAATTGATATAATTTCGAGAACAACTCTGATATCAATAACACTATACAAAATGGCACCAGCCGAGTTAAAGAAATTAAAGACACAGTTGCAAGAATTGCTAGTCAAAGGGTTCATCAGACCAAGTATGTCTCCTTGGGGTGCGCTTGTCTTATTTGTGAAAAAAAAATGGCGGATCTTTGAGATTATGTATAGACTACAGGCAACTGAACAAGGTTATAATTAAAAATAAATATCCTTTGCAGTATTTTCAAAGATAGATATCAGATCCCGGTATTATCAATTGAAGGTCAAAGAGTATGATGTACCAAAGACTATTTTCAAAACTCGATATGGTCACTATGAGTTCCTGGTAATGTCATTTGGTTTGACTAATGCTCCTGCTGCTTTCATGGATTTAATGAATCCTTTGCAGTATTGATGATTTTTGATCAATTAAAAGGTGTTGCAGTATTTTCAAAGATAGATATCAGATCCCGGTATTATCAATTGAAGGTCAAAGAGTATGATGTACCAAAGACTATTTTCAAAACTCGATATGGTCACTATGAGTTCCTGGTAATGTCATTTGGTTTGACTAATGCTCCTGCTGCTTTCATGGATTTAATGAATCGGATTTTTCAACCTTATTTGAATAGATTTGTGGTTGTGTTTATTGATGATATATTGATCTATTCCAAGTCAAAATCCGAGTATGCACAACACTTGATAATTGTGTTACAGACTTTGAGAAAGAAACAATTGTATGCAAAATTTAGCAAATGTGAATTTTGGCTACATGAGGTTGGATCTCTGGGTCACATCATATCAGCCAAAGGGATTCGAGTAGGCTCGAGTAAAGTATTTGCAGTGGTAAATTGGGAAACTCCAAAGAATATTGTAGAAGTGCAAAATTTTCTGGGTTTAGCATGATATTACTGTCGTTTTGTCAATAATTTTTCGATGATTGCTGCATCAACGACCCAAATACTATAGAAAATCATTTAATTTGTTTGGTCTGAAGAGTGCCAACAAATTTTTGATCAATTGAAGAAGATGTTAACAAAGGCTTCAGTTTTGACTCAACCAGAATCGGGTGTACCATATGTTGTTGTTTACAATGATGCATCTTTAAATGGACTGGGTTGTGTACTGATGTAGTTGGGAAAAGTAGTGACTTATGCTTCTCAACAGTTAAAATCGCATGAGAAGAATTATCCTACACATGATCTTGAGTTGGCTGCAATTGTGTTTCCTTTGAAAATCTGGAGACACTATTTATACGTAGAGAAATGTTATGTGTTTACAGATAACAAAATTTTGAAATGCTTGGTGACATAGAAAGAGCTAAATTTAAGGCAAAGACAGTGGTTAGAGTTACTGAAAGATTATGACCTTGTTATTGACTACCATCTGGGGAAGGCTAATGTGGCGGCTAATGCACTTAATCGAAAGTCGTCATTGTTTACACTTCGAGTGATGAACGCTCATTTGTCTCTTAATGAATATGGTTTTGTATTGGCAGAATTGAGAATGAAACCTATGTTCCTTCAACGAATTTGGGAGTTGCAAGATAATGATTTGAAATTAGTGTTGAAACGACAAATGGTTCAGGACAAGTTGAGTTCAAAGTATACCATTGATGAAAACTATATGTTGCATTATCGCAATAGAATTTGTGTTCCGAATAATTCTGATTTGAAAAATGGCATTCTTTCTAAAGCTCACAGTAGTGTGTATTCCATCCATTCGAGTAGTACGAAGATGTTTTGTGATTTGAAAAGAATATATTAGTGGCCAGGTATGGAACGAGAGATTTGTGAGTTTGTGGCAAAGTGTCTGATTTGTCTGCAAGTCAAAGTAGAACATCAGGTACCAACGGGTTTGTTACAACCTGTCATGATTCCTGAGTGGAAATGGGAGCATATAATAATGGATTTTGTATCTGGATTACCTATGACTCCGAGAAAAAAAGATTCAATCTGGGTGATTGTTGATAGATTGACTAAGTTGGCACATTTTATCCCGGTTAGAACAGACTTTTCACTTGAGAAGTTAGTAGAATTATATATGTCTGAGATTGTAAGAGTACATGGGGTTCCGACATCTATTATTTTGGATCGAGATTCGAGGTTTACATCAAGGTTTTGGAGTAAACTACAAGAAACACTGGGTACTAAGCTAAATTCCAGTATAGCATTTTATCCTACAAGATTCTTGCAAAGTTGTGCGTGAATGAAAGAAAATCTAGTGTAAAAAGAACCTTTAAAAAGTCCAAAATGAAGCGAGAAAATCTAGAATGTATAAAATCAAAGTGAGTAGGAAAGAAAATAAAGAAAAGAAAAAGAAAGGAAAATACTTAGTTTTGCACATAAGACTCGTTAAGATTATTATATTCACCAATATTATAATGTACCTTAGTAAATAGAGAGGAAAGGAAGGCGAGAGAAGTGGATATAATGTGGTAAGCTAAGGGATATAATTGGGGTAGTATCAGGGTCAATATTGTTGGAACGCCAGTACCCCCATAGCACAGCGGAAAATATATATATACATTCCGACGATCCAAACCATGGATCCATGTGCGAGGAACGAATCGGGGTGAAAAAGTTTCGAAATTACCAAAATTTTGATCTGAGTAGACAAGGAAGCCTCGACAATGAGAATACTATTTTGATTTCGAATCCAAGCCGCAATCCTTATGATCCCGACCTCTACGCAATCCGCCCAGTTCAGAAAGAATGGAAGAAGTCCCCAAAAACTATTTTCAGAGATATTTTGCTTGACGGCTGCTAGACCTAATAGCAAAACTTCGAGTTTTTATATATATATTCACTTTTTAGGGTTTTTCTCCCTTTCTAAATCTAACTCCCTTTATAATTGGTATGTATATATCGAATTAAATTTTAATCCGAACATAATAGTCATAATTAAAATAAATAAATATAATAATGTTTTAACTAAAAATTATAATTACATTAATTATAATAAAGATTTCGGTAGACTATATTTATTTAAATTTATATACGAACCAAATTCATATATTAATAGAATTATGTTCTCCTTATGTGTACAACATCCTTGTACATATAATATGTTCGATATTTGATTGCCCAATGAAATTAATTCTATAATTAATTTAATTCATGTGACAGCCAAACACAATACCAGCTATGTTTTATTCCATTCATTTCAACCATAGGGTGTAACCCTGTAGGTTCTTGTAACGTTAGCAATAATACTAGAATGATTCTAATGTTACAAATAATGAGTGGCATCTAGCAATGCATCATTGCTACCTAAGTTACAAGAAGTTATGATTCGACATAACCTTTTGTGATTAATCTTTTATGCATTAATCCTTAAGTTCTTTATCTCTGGATTGGACACAAGTCATGGAATAGTCACACTTGCATAGTCCATCCCATGTTTCTTGATACCTTGAGTAGACTATGATACACAAATAAGTATGACATCTCATATCAACTTATTTGAGCATGGCCATGCATTTCTAGTCTCACTCAATCAAGTGGCCTAAGATATTACTCCTATTATGTAGGAGGGACTTATCCTATATTGATCAACCATATCCCTCTACATAGATCGTGGTATATCCAACATCAGCCTTTATAAATCAACCAGTTATGGTGTACGTTTGATTGTATCAAAATATACAACTCAAGATGTTGGGATAATGATGATCTCAAGTCTGAGGATCATATACATATTAACCACTATGAGTAATGTTGTGACAATTACATAATAATCCAAGAAACATACTCATAGCGGGTTAGTCCAATATGTTGTTATCTAACACACATATTCATGCATTGATTCTGACACTCCATATCAATGACAACTCTTTATCATCAATCAACTACATGTTAGTCTCAATGCATTATTGTTGTCCTAGTCAACAATAATACTTGACTAAGGACCTTTTAATAATAATCATATTATTCTCAGGATATTATTATAAAAGAGTTTATTTATACACACAGAAAAGAAACTAAAATAATAATGGCAACGCCTTATATTAATAAACATGGTAAATCAAGTATGTTATTACAACCATCTCATGATTGATCTTTGGGCATACTCTTACAATCTCCCACTAGCACTAAGGCCAATCATTCATATATCTAATACCAAGTGACTTAGTGTGACGATCATGCTTCTGCTGTGTCAGAGACTTGGTCAGGGGATCAGCAATGTTATCATCTGTAGGTACTCTGCATATCTCTACATCCCATCGATCGATAATCTCTCGAATAAGATGGTAGCGCCTAAGTATATGTTTGGATCGCTGGTGATATCTGGGTTCTTTACCTTGTGCAATGGCTCCATTGTTATCACATCGGAGTTCTATAGCATCTGATATGCTAGGGACAACCCCTAGTCCAGTGATGAAATTCTTGATCCAAACCGCTTCTTTTGCTGCCTCACTGACTGCAATATACTCGGCCTCTGTTGTAAAATTGGCTACTGTACTTTGCTTTGAACTCTTCCAACTCACAGCACCACCATTAAGGCAAAACACAAAACCTGATTGTGATCGAGAATCATCCTTGTCGGTTTGGAAGCTGGCATCAGTTTAACCTTTTACACTTAACTCTTCCTCACCTCCATATATTAGGAACGTATCCTTAGTTCTTCTCAAGTACTTAAGGATATTCTTGACTATGGTCTAGTGACCTTCATCGGGATCTACTTGGTACCTGCTCGTCATACTTAAGGCAAATGAGACATTTGTACAGGTACATAACATGGCATCCATGATAGATCCAATAGCAGAAGCATATGGAATTTTACTCATACGTTCTCTCTCTTATGGAGTTGAAGGACACATTTCCTTCGAGAGTGAAATACCATGTCTCATATGTAGGAATCCTCTCTTAGATTCTTCTATGTTGAACCTTTTCAATACTTTATCTATGTATGTACTTTGGCTTAGACCTAGTAGTCGTCTTGATCTATCTCTATAGATCTTGGCTCCTAATATGTAAGCGGCTTCGCCTAAGTCCTTCATAGAAAAACAACTTCCTAACCAAGTCTTAATAGACTGCAAGGTAGATATGTCATTTGCAATGTAAGTATGTCATCCACATACAGTACCAAGAATGTGATAGTGCTCCCACTAACTTTCTTGTAAACACATGGCTTATCTTTATTTTTTATAAAACCAAACTCTTTGATTGCATCGTTAAAATGAAGATTCCAACTTTGAGAAGCTTGCTTTAATCCATAAATGGATCTTTGTAGCTTACATATCTTTCTAGCATCCTTTGGATTGACAAAACCTTCAGGTTGTATCATGTACACATCCTCTTCAAGTTTCCCGTTAAGGAAAGCTGTTTTAACATCCATCTGCCAATTTTCATAATCATGAAATGTAGCTATGGCGAGCAAGATCCTAATGGATTTAAACATAGCTAAAAGAGAAAAGGTTTCATCATAGTCAACACCGTGAATTTGTTGAAAACCTTTAGCGACTAATCGCCCCTTTTATGTTTGTACATTACCATCCATGTTGGTTTTCTTTTTGAAAACCCATTTGCACCTTATGGGTTTAACCCCTTCGGGTGGGTCAATCAAAGTCCATACTTGGTTTTCATACATGGAATCCATCTCAGATCTCATGGCCTCAAGCCATTTCTCAGAGTCTGGGCCTGTCACCACTTCTTGATAAGTTCTAGGCTCATCTTGATCTATAAGAAGAACGTCACCATGCTTTGTAATGAGAAATCCATATCTCTCAGGTGTATGGTATTCTCTTAAGGATCTGCGCGGTGGTTGTGTTTCTGTAGCAGTTACTTGTTCCTCAACTTCTTGTGGAATTTGCTGTTGTTCTATCTCTGGTTCAGTGGTATCTTGTGATTCTTGAATTTTTTCAAGTTCAATCTTTCTCCCACTTCCTTTTCTAGAAACAAATTCTCTCTCTTGGAAGACACCAGTCCGAGCAACAAACATTTTGTTCTCAGTGGGATTAAAGAAATAATATCCTTTGGTTTCTTTTGGATACCCCACAAAAACACACCTTTTAGATTTGGGTTCAAGCTTAGTAGACGTCTGACGTTTAACATAAGCTTTGCAACCTTAAATTTTCATAAAAGACATACTGGGATGTTTCCCAGTCCACATCTCATATGGCGTCTTTTGAACCGATTTAGATGGAACACGATTTAGTGTGAAAGTAGTTGTTTCAAGTGCATGTCCCCAAAAGGAAGTCGGTAGATCAGCATGACTTATCATGGATCGAACCATGTCTAACAGAGTTCGATTTCTTCTCTCAGAAAATCTATTCCATTGAGGAGTACCAGGAGGAGTAAGTTGTGAGACAATCCCACATTCCTTCAAAAGATCATCAAACTCTAGGCTCAAATACTCTCCACCTCGATCAGATCGAAGTGTCTTGATAGTTTTTCCTAGTTGATTTTGTACTTCATTTTTGAATTCCTTGAACTTTTCAAGGGCCTCAGACTTATGGCGCATGAGATAAACATACCCATATCTACTGAAATCATCAGTGAAAGTAATGAAGTAGTGAAATCCACTTCTGGCCTTTGTATTTATTGGTCCACATACATCAAAATGTATTAAGCCCAATAAATCACTAGCTCGTTCACTTTTACCAGTAAAAGGAGATTTAGTCATTTTTCCCAATAAGCAAGATTTACATACTTCAAATTGTTCAAAAACGAATGAATCCAAGAGACCATCTTTATGGAGTTTGGATATACGTTTCTCACTTATGTGGCCCAAACGACAATGCCAAAAATAAGTTTGATTTGAGTCATTTATTTTAGATCTTTTAGTATTTTTGTTGTAAATGGGATTCATTTGATCTAAAATATAGAGGCCATTAATCAATTGTGCCGAACCATAGAAAACATTATTGAGATAAAAGGAACAACAATTATTCTTAATAATTATCTCAAAACCAATTTTGTCTAAACAAGAAATTGAAATAATGTTTTTAGTCAAACTGGGCACAAAATAACAATCTTCTAAACATAAATCAAGTCCACTAGGCAAAGATAAAGTATATGTTCCCACAGCTAATGCAGCAACTCTTGCTCCATTTCCAACTCGTAGGTCCACATCTCCTCTAGCCAAAGTCCTACTCCTTTATAGTCCCTGTACAGAAGTACAAAAATGAGAACCACAACCAGTATCTAATACCCAAGAAGTAGTAGTTGATAAATTAATATCAATAACATAAATACCTGAAGCAGATGTTCCACTTGCCTTGGCCTTCTTGATTTCCTCAAGATAGACAAGGCAGTTCCTCTTCCAATGTCCAGTCACACCACAATGAAAACAGTTTCCTTCCTTAGACACCCCACCTTTAGGTTTCAGTGCAGCCTTTCCTTTTCCAGGATTGGGCCTACCTTTGCCCTTGGGCTTTGTCTGAACTTTGGCCTTTCCCTTGCCCTTGTTGTTACGGACCATCAGTATGGGCTTGGGTCCAACCTTTTTCATGTTGCCTTCAGCAGTTCGCAACATACTGAGCAACTGTGGCAAAGTCTTGTCAATTTCATTCATATTGAAATTGAGGACAAACTGTCTGTAGCTATCTGGCAACGATTGCAGAATAACATCAGTGGCCAATTCTTGGCTCAATGGAAACCCAACCTTAGACAGGCTTTCAATATAACCAATCATCTTAAGGACGTGAGGTCCTACTGGGCTTCCTTCAGCCAGCTTACATTGGAATAAGGCCTTAGAGATATCGAACCTCTTTTGCCGTGCTTGCCCTTGATAAAGTTCTTTCAGGTGCTCGATCATATCATAAACAACCATGTCCTCATGTTGCTTCTGAAGCTCAGGATTCATAGTAGCAAGCATAAGACATCCAACATCTACCATGTCATTGAGATGTTTCTTGTAAACATCTCTATCAGCCCTCGAGGCATTAGCGGGTGGTTCATTAGGAAGTGGTTGTTCAATGACATATAATTTCCATTCTTGTTTGAGGACAATCCTCAAGTTACGGAACCAGTCAAGAAAGTTCAAACCATTCAATTTGTCCTTCTCAATGACCGATCGTAATGAGAGTGTATTAGTGTTTGCAGCCATAATATATCTACAACAACAAAATATGCGTGTGAATAAATTTACCAAGTTTATATCAATCATTAAAAAGACTTTATTATTTGATGTTCCCACTATTTTATTTCAACATTAATAACCCTCATATATTAATTTCAAAAAGACTTTCTTGAAAGTATTTCTAGTGGGTTAAGGATCCATATTTCACCTCCTCTTTATAATTGGTATGTATATATCGAATTAAATTTTAATCCGAACATAATAGTCATAATTAAAATAAATAAATATAATAATGTTTTAACCAAAAATTATAATTACATTAATTATAATAAAGATTTCGGTAAACTATATTTATTTAAATTTATATACGAACCAAATTCATATATTAATAGAATTATGTTCTTCTTATGTGTACAACATCCTTGTACGTATAATATGTTAGATATTTGATTTCCCAATTAAATTAATTCTATAATTAATTTAATTCATGTGACAACCAAACACAATACCAACTATGTTTTATTCCATTCATTTCAACCATAGGGTGTGACCCTGTAGGTTCTTGTAACGTTAGCGGTAATACTAGAACGATTCTAATGTTACAAACAATGAGTGGCATCTAGCAATGCATCATTGCTACCTAAGTTACAAGAAGTCATGATTCGACATAACCTTTTTTGATTAATCTTTTATGCATTAATCCTTAAGTCCTTTATCTCTGGAATGGACACAAGTCATGAAATAGTCACACTTGTATAGTCCATCCCATGTTTCTTGATACCTTGAGTAGACTATGATACACAAATAAGTATGACATCTCATATCAACTTATTTGAGCATGGCCATGCATTTCTAGTCTCACTCAATCAAGTGGCCTAAGATATTACTCCTATTATGTAGGAAGGACTTATCATATATTGATCAACCATATCCCTCTACATAGATTGTGGTATATCCAACATCAGCCTTTATAAATCAACCAGTTATGGTATACGTTTGACTGTATCAAAATATACAACTCACGATGTTGGGATAATGATGATCTCAAGTCTGAGGATCATATACATATTAATCACTATGAGTAATGTTGTGACAATTACATAATAATCCAAGAAACATACTCATAGCGGGTCAGTCTAATATGTTGTTCTCTAACACACATATTCATGCATTGATTCTAACACTCCATATCAATGACAACTCTTTATCATCAATCAACTACATGTTAGTCTTAATGCATTATTGTTGTCCTAGTCAACAATAATACTTGACTAAGGACGTTTTAAGAATAATCATATTATTCTCAAGACATCATTATAAAACAATTTATTCAACACATAGAAAAGAAACTGAAATAATAATGACAACGCCTTATATTAATAAACATGGTAAATCAAGTATGTTATTACAACCATCTCATGATTGATCTTTGGGCATACTCTTACAAATATAATGTGTCAAACTATTTTCATGTTTAAACTGTTTTGTAATGTTAGTTCTTCAATTCCAAATCAACCTAAGTCGTAGAACATTACTAGCTAAAATGTTCTATGTGACCTAGATGATATGGTTCATGGATGAATTTTAAACAAAGTATTGACATTTCTAACCACTTGTATTCTTCAAATATAAATGTAAATTTTGTGTACTTGTTTTGATGGAGTAATATGCTTAACATTTTTGAATTTGTTTACCTTGTAACCTAGTGAACTAATGTGTTCAATAGTGAAAATCAAAAGTTGATTATAAATTGCACTAGAATTTCATGTTTAATTTAACTGTATTGTTGTGTTTTTATTGTTCCAAACTAATCTCATGTATTTAGCATGCTCAAGAATAATTTAGCTAATTTTATTTTCGTATTTTTTGCATTTTTGTTTATTACTTTAGGAAAAGTACCAACTTAAGTGTGTGGGAGTTTGATCTGCCACAATTCGTTGTGGCAAACTAGGATATTTTTGTCACTTAACGAGCTTGTTTTATAGTGTTTTTATATGTTTTAAAATTGTTTTCAATTTTTATTACTTTATGTTTAATTCTTGCAAAATAAGCATTTTTATGCAATTTCTAGCCATTTGATGACCTAGTGGGCCTAAACAGGCTAGGAATGAACTAACAAGCTATTTGAGTGTGCATAACACTGATTTCAAGCTTAGAACTAGAAGGATGATGGTGACGTCGCGACACCAAACTTCGAAGCCGAAGAATTCAACCTTGAACTGTAGTGTCGCGACACTGGTCCTATGGTTTTGCAACATCTAGTGGCAAATAGGTAAAAATTAATTAGGGGTAAATTGGTCTGCACAATGTATATTTATCAATTTTAGACTGTTAATTTAACCTAATTAGATTAGAAAATAAATAGTAGTGTTTAGCCTCATTTTAAGAAGCTTGGCCGAGTGAGCCACTTAGTTAGTTTTAGGGTTTTTAGTTTTAGTTTTTATTCTTGTTCTTGTTTAATTTAGATTTGATATCGATCCAATCTTTCAATTAAATAGTTTTTATTTATTTATTTTCGGTTTCCAATCGCAATCAGAGTTACCTTCACAACTATTAAAGGAAATATGGCTTTTGTGCACAAATCGACATAAAAACTGATTTATTTTCTTATTCATTTTTCTTATGTAATTTACTATTTTGTATGTTAAATATGAAATTGGGGATAATTACATCTAGATCCATGAGTAACTAATTTCCTTATGGACATTAACGAATGGATGTGTAACTAATTAACGGATGAATTAAGGTTTAAATCTGAGTTGGTTTAAATTATATGCGATTAAACCCTAGGAAGTGGCAACCCTAGGAAGTAGTTTAGGATAAACGAGATTGAGAGATAAGTTTACCGAGTAAATCATAATTTATCTCAATCAAGAAAGTAAGGTCGAGGGATAAGCGTGTATTGTTCGATTAGTTAATTAGTTAGAGGTCGATAGATAATAAATAATAACTCGATAAAACCCAAATACTGAAGTGGATGTGTAACTAATTAACGGATGAATTAAGGTTTAAATCTGAGTTGGTTTAAATTATATGCGATTAAACCCTAGGAAGTGGCAACCCTAGGAAGTAGTTTAGGATAAACGAGATTGAGAGATAAGTTTACCGAGTAAATCATAATTTATCTCAATCAAGAAAGTAAGGTCGAGGGATAAGCGTGTATTGTTCGATTAGTTAATTAGTTAGAGGTCGATAGATAATAAATAATAACTCGATAAAACCCAAATTCTGAAGCTAATTAGGAATACTGAAGTGAGTTAATCTTCTATTTGCTTGATTGGAATTAATTTCGATTGTTAATTGGTTGTTTTAATTTTAGTTCATTAATGTTATTTTGGTTAATCAATTTTCATTTGTTTTTTTTTGTAATATAAATTTAGATTAGTACTATTTAGGCCTATTAGTGTAGAAAATTAATTTATAGTTTAATTCAACCTCCCTTGGGTACGATCCTCAGAATACTTCCTATAGTGTTTCATTGTAATATTCTTCAATATTACAATTTGACCCACATACTTGCAGACACCGTTGTTTTATTTCTTATCTATTTTGCTGAAGTATTTCCAGTCTAAATGTTTGCACGTTTGGAAGCAGTTAGAATCTAATGAGATACTCGTTGCTATATGCTAACAAGTATGACCAACACCTTTTATAAGAATTGGAGAGTTGTAAGACTGCCAAAGCGATTCTAGACAAACTAGAAGACATGTCCAGTGACTAAGTTGCCTTGGCTCAACAGTCAGCTATAACTAGTTTGATGCATGCCCATTAAAAGCTTGACACTCTGGTCAAAAATCATATGATTACCTTTATGGGATACTTTGTCAAGGCCTCATATAATGAAACCAATCTAGACCAAAACACGCAAATAGAGATGGTGTTCAAAAGATTGTCCAAGAACTTTACAAGCTTTAGGGTCGCAAATAACCTTAGAAAAACGAATATGAAGCTTACACAACTCATGAAGGAATTGCAATCCTATGAGTTGATGTTGAAAGGCGGTCATCTAGTCTGAAAAGCATGAGCAAACTTTGTAGTTGCTTCTTCCTCTAAAGAGAAGGGAAAACAGGCTAAAAGAAATATGGCTAAATCTTCTAGGTCACCTAAAGTAGAAAGAAAGAGAACCAAGAAGTCCAAAGACATATCTAAGTCTAAGTGTTTCTTCTGCAACAAGAAAGGGCACTTCAAGGCCAACTATAAATAATAGAAGGACTACTTAGCCAATAAAGGCAAAGGTATGGAACACTTTATGTTAGAAGTTTGCTTAGTGGAAGATTCAATAAACCACTGAGTTATTGACTCTAGAGTCACTAATCATATTTGTGTTTCCCTATAGGTGTTCGAGGAAACGAAAGATCTTAAAGATAAGACCCTATTGTTGTAGACCCAAAATGGAACAAGTGTGGCAGTTGAAGCAGTGGGAGATGTACATCTTTATTTTGATAATTTTAGGAAGATTATTTTGAACAACGCTTTTTGTGTACCAAGTTTCAAAAGAAACTTAATTTATGTTACATATTTATTTTAAAATGGTTTGACTGTGACTTTTAATAATAGTGTTGCAATATTTAGAAATCGTAATCTTATCTGTAATATATGGATGTCTCATAATCCCTATTTTATCAAACCAAAGATGTACACATTGCTTGAAATTGAATTAGTAGATAAAAAACTTAAATCTTCTCACTCTATGAGGCATACCTTTGGCACTTCAGACTTTATATTAACTAAGAAAGAATCATTAGACTTGTGAAAAAGAGAAGGGAGAAAAGAATGAGGTGATCGACGATTGGCTAGAGAATAAGGAAGAGTTGCCATTTGAGTTTTGGTTGAAGAAGGTAAAATATAAGGTGTCTTTGCCCTACCTTTAACTGCACCAAAGTCGACTAGGTTCTAGTGCTGATAAATCTTTCAATAATATTTTGAATGTGTATTTCTAGTAATTTTATTGTTTTTATAATTTCAAAAATTAATAGTAATATAAAAATTAGTTTTAAAATAACTACCAGGTTTTTCAAAAAAAAATATCTTTTTTTTAATTTTTTTTATATTTTTAGAAATTTTCTTGAGTTTTAGGATTTTATTTTTTCATTACACAAACATTGATGAACTTGGACAATATTTTTTCCAATCTCATTCTAAACATGTATGTCTAGTAATTTTCATATTTTTATCATTTAAAAAATTAATCATATAAAAATGTTTTTAAAAAAATTCTAGTTATTTTAGAAAATTCTCTTTTTAATTTTTTTAAAATTTTTAATTTTTTCTTGAATTTTAAGATTTTTAATTTTTATTTCACGTGCATGATGAACCTAAACAAATGATTATCAGATTCATTTCAATTTAGTAAACCATTTGTCCAGATTAATTTGGAACATGTATTTATAGTAATTTTATTTTTTTATAATTTCAAAAAATAATAATATAAAAATTATTTTTTGAAATAAATTTCAAGTATTTTGGAAAAAAATAGTTCTTTTTATATTGTTATATTTTTAGAAAATCTCTTAAATTTTAGGTTTTTTTTTTGCTTTCTTATGCATAATGAACCTAGACAAATAGTTGTCTAGATTCATTATATTGTTGTTATATATTTTATTTTCTTTCACGTGCACCTTGGCCCCTGACCCCATGTCATGTTTTATCAATACATTAACACAATGGATCTAAGATGCAAATGCAATTTACAGATGGGATAAGTAACACATTAATGTGATCTAAGAAGTCTGAGCCAATTACAAAGTCATAATCATCTAAAGGTATTACCTGATAGACTCCTTTCCTTGGAAGTCTCCCAGTTGCATGCCCAAGCCTTGTGCTACTCCAAGTGTTGGCACTTGCTTGTAGTTGACAATTCTAATCCGACCAACCTCCTTATTAAACTTGAGTCTGAGCTTCTTTACATCCTCCTCGAATACAAATAGGTTGGATACTCCGATGTCTACGAAGGTCTTGATAGATTTTCCCATAACAATCACATTAGCAAACTTTAGCCCCTTTTTTTTCTTACAAATGCCCTTGGCTTGAATAGAGCAAAGCACGATGAAACTGAGCTTTAGTGGTTCCTTGGTTGGTTCTTTCGATTCCTAGACAATAGTCGATAGCTTGGCTCTAGAAGATTAGTGCACTAGATGGGGGCCATCGCACAAGAAACATGTGATTGGATTACAGTTCATCTTCTTCTCGCCTCCTTGGTGGCCATCCATTTACTTGATGATGACTTTCTTTGGCCACCTTTGTAGGTTTTTCAATCTTTATCTCAATCTCTTCCACCTTTTTTCCTTATGCTTAGCCTTAGAGGACTTAGTCCTATCACCCTTATTGTGCTTATTGAACTGGACAAGTGTCTTGACAACCACATTGGCTCAAGTGAGATCGATCACACTCCCCCTTTAAAGCTCCAACTTAGCCCATACCCTTTCATGTAGAAAAAAGCTTCATTATCACCAAGGTCCAACACTTGCGGCATCAACTCTAAGAATTCTTGAACATACTCTCAGGTATTGCTTCATTGGGCTAGCCTCCTAAGCTTGCTCAAACCTCATCATTGGCATACTCGAGGTAGAATTGTTGCTTGAGCTCCCTCTTAAGCTTGTCCTAAGTTTGGATTATGGCACACCCTTGTCAAGTGTTATCACACCTGTGGTGCCACCATTGTAAAGCAATATTAGTGAGATGCTTTGAGGTGGTATTCACCTTGATGGTATTGTTGTTGATGCTTGTCGCTTGAAAATCTCGCTTGATTCCCTATAAGAAGTTGCCAACATTCTTGGTAGCTCTCATGCCCTTGAACTCTTTCGGCTTAGGTGTAACACCCCTTAACCCATATCTGTTGGCGGAACAGGGTTGCGGAGCATTACCAAAACTTTCAGAACATTTTTCAGAGAACTCATGTATATTACTATTTATTAACCAATATTATTCATATCATCCCTTAAATGGACCCTCGAGGCCCAATATGAACATTAAAATCAAATCGGGAACTCTAAAAATTTTTCGTGAATTTTTAAAAAATTTCAAAGTTACAAGGCTCACACGCTCGTGTGGCCCTGGGACATGCCCGTGCTACGAGCCGTGTTCATACCCGTGTAACTCTCTGACTTGTGCACATGGGCATGCCCGTGTGCTAGGCAGTATGGTTAATTAAATTCTTTCTAAATTAAGCGCAGGTTTCACGCGGCCAAGATACACGCCCGGGTTCTAGGTCGTGTAGCACACATGGTTGAGACACACGCTTATGTCTCTACCCATGGGCTCAATTCTGAGCATTTTGTTTCTCTAATTTAAGGTGTAGGGGACATACGGCCTAACCACATGCCTATGTACCAGGCCGTGTGTCACACATGGTCTAGACACACGCCCATGTATCTACCAATGTAGACAAAATGAAGCCATTCCTAGCTTCATTTCTCACCCAAAATCACACCAATGACCTGCACTTAAACTCACATTCAAATACCAACTACTTCAAGCATTCAAATTAAGCAAACTCTATCATTCAACATGGCATATCATTACATGCATACATGTTTATAATCATACCTTGGTATATTCCATATGTTAGACATAATTTGATCAACCATTTAACATGTATATAGCTACCATAGTATGACATTACAAGTATAACAAAAACAACCATTGCTAGCCATTCCAATGGATAGATTACAAACCACATACTTAAGCCATCTATGGCCAAATTAGCCTATACATGCCATTATACCAAAATGATTTTACTATATATATCCAAAATAAGCTAGTAGATAGTGTGATGATGCTCCAATGACCTCCAACCTTCGCACTTCCAAGTACTATAAAATTGGACAAATTAAAAAGGAGTAAGCATTACATGCTTAATAAGTTTGTATAACGGAAACTAAGCTTACCAATCTTGTTTATTAAATCTAAGCATACAAAGTCCTGTTTTCCATCAACTTGGCAAAATTGCCTAAACACATGCATTCAATCAAACATGTTAGTCACAAAACTTTCATACACCAAGTAAACATAGATGAGTTCATCATACAATATTCTTTTAAGACATTATCATTTCATCTCGTAATTCTCTTATCATGTCAAGAGTTGTGTTTGTTAAATCATTGAAATTTCGATGGATACTCGAGTAGTACACTCAAGGTGTACAATTCAATAACCCGTCAATTCTTATTCGGAGGTACACATTAGGGCACTTAATCAAAGAACACTCTCTCAAGCCACATATCGTATTATAGGATTACCAGTTCAGGCTAAATCCTAATTGTAACATATGCTCTAGAGGGATTATATCAGGATTACCCGTCTGGGCTAAATCCTTTCCATAATGAGGTCAATAGGATTACTCGTCTGAGCTAAATCCCATCAGCAACAAATGCAGGACCTCATTCATTTCGGGAAAGCACATATATTAATCGGAACTCAATATTCAAACGAGACTTTACCCTTTTTCCAGCATTTCTGAACATGTATTCAATTCTTCATCATAACAATCAAATAATTCACATCAATATAAGCCACATTCCATACAAACACAACATTCAATTTAACCTATTTGCATGCTCGATTAAGTTATACAAACTTACCTCGACACTGGTCTGGGTATAAAATCTACTAATCTGAAACCTTTTCTTTTCCTCGATCTAACCTCGAATTTGTGTTGTCCGGATCTATATAAATAAATTTAATCATCAATTTCACACATTCCATATTTATTTGAAATCAATTTACGTCCTAGGAAAAATTACCATTTTGACCCTAACTTTTCCATAAATTCCAATTTCATCCCTAGGCTCGGAAAATGAAGTTCATGCAATTTACTCCCTGTTCCAAGCCTAATTGAAATTTCAATATAAAATTTACAGCACATATTTTCTATAAATTTCAAAATTTTTCATCAATTTTCACAATTTTGCTTTTTAGTCCCTAAATCATGTTTTCATCAAAAATCACTTTGTAAAAGTTGTTTATCTATCAACAACCTTCCATTTTCTACCATAAATTTCTAATTTTTAGCATATACATTCATGACCTAATTTCCATACTTTGATAACTCTTCAAATTGATCCCCCAAATAGATAGATTAAACTATCATGGTTTCAAAAATATCAAAATTACTAAAAACAGGACAAGAAAACTTACCCAATTAAGCCATGAAAGTTTCTTCTCTCTCTCCTAGGGTATCCATATAAATTTTTGGGGAAGAAGATGAGAAAATAAGATGATAATTCTGTTATCATCTTTTAATTAATTAAATTATTTCAATTTCCAATTTAGTCCTTACCCTTTTTCTAAATTTCCATGGATGAGTCACTAAAATATCTACATATTTTTCTTTAATGATCTATTTACCATATAAGGACCTCAATTTTTGAATTTCATAGCTATTTAATCCTTCTAGCTAATAGAATTCAATTTTTGCATTTTATGTGATTCGGTCCTTCTCGTAATTAAGCACATAATCGATAAAATTTTCTTATTGGGATTTTTACATGACATTTCTAACAGAATGCGGACCATGTAATAAAATAAAAATAAATTTTTTTTTCAAATTAGATTTGTGGTCCTGAAACCACCGTCCCGATTTCACTAAAAAATGGGTTGTTACAGAACTCTCCCTCTTTAAGGATTTTTGTCCTAAAAAATCCTACAAGTAAAAAGGTTCAAATATTGCTTCCTCATAGAATCCTCCGATTCCCAGGTAGCCTCTTCTATACCGTGTCATTGCCAAAAAACTTTTACTAAAGCTACCTTTTTATTTCTTAACTCTTTTGTTTCCCGAGCTAAGATTTTGATCGGTTCTTCACTATATGTCATATCAAGCTGAATCTCTACCTCTGTTGGAGAAATAACATGTGAAGGATCGGATCGATACCGCCATAGCATAGACACATGAAAAACATTATGAATCCGATCAATTTCTAGTGGTAAAGCTAACTGATATGCAACCGGTCTGATTCTTTTTGTAATCTCATATAGTCCAATGAACCGTGGACTCAGTTTTCCTTTACGACCAAACTAGAGAACTTTCTTCCAAGGTGATACTTTCAAGAATACCTTGTCACCAACTTGAAATTCTATTTCTTTTCGTTTCAGATCAGCATAAGACTATTAACGATCAGAGGCTGCTTTCAAACTATCCTGAATTACTTTCACTTTTTCCTCAATTTCACGACTAAGTCAACTCCGTGTAACTTTTTCTCACTGAGTTCAGTCCAATAAAATGGAGTTCTACATTTACGACCATACAAAGCTTTATACAGTGCCATTCTGATACTGGACAGATAATTGTTATTGTAAGCAAATTCAACTAATGGTAAATACTTTTCCCAGTTACCTTCAAACTCAAGTATACAACACCGAAGCATATTTTCCAAAATCTGTATTACATGTTCAAATTGACGATCTATCTATGGATGAAATGCAGTACTAAAGTGTAACTGAGTACCCAGAGCTTCTTGCAATTTTCTCCAGAATCAAGATGTAAACTGAGGATCTCTATCTGAAACAATGGAGACAGGCACTCCATGCAATCTGACAATCTCAAAGACATATAATTCATCCAATCTGTCCAAAGAATAATCCATACATACTGGAATAAAATGTGCAGACTTTTTCAACCGATCAACAATCACCCAAATGGCATATTTCTTCTTTGAAGATAAGGGTAATCCCAATAGAAAGTCCACGGTAATTATTTCCCATTTCCATTCCGGTATTGTGACTTGCTATAGTAATCCTAAAGGCAACTGATGTTCAGTTTTTACTTGCTGACATATCAAACATTTAGATACAAACTTAGAGATATCTCATTTCATTCCCGTCCACCAATATATCTTTTTTAGATCATTATATATTTGATTACTACCAAGATGAATAGACATGTTACCATTATAGGCTTCATTCAAAATCTTCTGTACTAGTTTTGAACTTTTCAGTACACATACTCTATCTTTGAATAATAGACAATCATCAGTCCCAATCTGAAATTCTGAGTTAGGAGTCGATTCACTTTGTATTCGTTTTGCTTGCAACTTACTATCATTTTTTTGAGCTTTAGAGATCTGTTGCAAAAACGTTGGTCTAGCTTTTAACTCAGCTATGATTGAAGCATCATCAGATAATGACAATCGAGTATTTATAGCTCGCAAGGAAAACATGGATTTTCTGCTCAGAGCATCAGCAACCACATTGGCCTTTCCTGGATGGTAATCAATAACCATATCATAATCTATCAATAACCATATCATAATCTCTCAATAACTCAAGCCACCTGTGATGTCTCAAATTCAAATCTTTCTGAGTCATCAAGTACTTCAAACTTTTATGATCTGTGAATATGTGACATTTTTCACCAAACAAGTAATGCCGCCAAATTTTTAATGTAAACACTATGGCTGCCAATTCAATATCATGTATCGGGTAGTTTCTTTCATGTGGTTTTAGCTGTCTTGAAGCATAGGCCACTACTTTACCTTCTTACATTAAGACACAGCCTAAACCATTTAATGACACATCACTATAAACAATAAATTCCTTACCCAGTTCTAGCTGAACTAATACTAGAGCTTCTCTCAATAAAGCTTTTAATCTGTCAAAACTCTACTGGCATTTATCAGTCCACTCAAATCTCACATCTTTTTTGCAATAGACAGGTCATCGGATAAGCTATCATTGAAAAATATTTTACAAATATCCGATAATAACCAGCTAGTCCCAAAAAACTTTAGACTTCAGACACATTCTTCGGCGACTTCCTGTTAACAATGGCTGAAATTTTATTTGGGTCCACCCTAACACCTTCAGCAGATACTATATGCCCAAGAAAACTAACTTTTCGTAGCCAAAATTTGCTAAATTTGGCATACAATTATTTCTCTCGCAAAGTTTGCAACACTATTCTCAAATGCTCCGCATGTTCATTTTCATCTGGTAGTAAACCAAAATATCCTCTATAAATACCACCACAAACCTATCTAAATATGGGCTGAAAATTCTGTTCATCAGATCCATAAACATTGTAGGTGTATTTTTCAAATCGAATGGCATCACAAGAAACTCATACTGTCCATACCTGGTTCTAAAAGCTATCTTTGGCACATCTGAATCTTTTACTCGTAGTTGATAGTAACCAGAATGGAGATCAATCTTTGAAAATATGGTGGCACATTTTAACTAGTCAAACAAGTCATCGATACGATGCAATAGATACTTGTTCTTTATTGTAACTTTGTTGAGATGTCTGCAATCAATACACAGCCTCAACGATCCATCTTCCTTCGTTACAAACAGAACTGGTGTAACCCAAGATGAGAAACTAGGTCAAGAAAAACCTCTGCAATCAATTCTTGCAACTGTACTTTTAGCTCTTTCAATTCAGTAGGAGCCATTCTGTAAGGTGCTATGGATATCGGTGTTGTACCTAGAATAAGATATATAGAGAATTCCACTTCTCTATCCGGTGGTAAATCAAGAAATTCTTTTGGGAATACATCAGGAAATTTACATACAACCGGTACTGACTGAATCATTGACTCAGATAATTTAGTATCCAATACATCTGCGAGATAAGCACCATAACCCTTTCTGACATATTTTTGTACTGATATTGTGTAGCGCCTCAAAATTTTAAATGCTTGGTCTTGTGAAATTTTGACACACAAATCTGTATCTGTTTTAGTGGTTAAGTGTTCTAGGTGTGTGTGAGAGATCCCAAGTTCAAGCTAGAACTTGGGTAAATTTTGGTTTTTAATGAATAAAGCTGAACATGGTCCATAAGCTTATATTTAAGTATTTGTAAAAGCATATCAGAATGGGCCTACTGGTCTGATCTTAAGTAGAGTGCTGGAGTGCTAGAGGTCTTGTGTTTGATGCCCTGCATCGGCTTTATTTTTGTGCGGTTACGGGGAGGAGTTTGAGTTGGTTTAGAAATCTGAGTAGTGGGTAGTTAGTGGAGAGAATTAAGAAGAAAAATATTGGGGGTTAACAGTTTCAGTGAACACTGCTTTCTTTTTAGCAAATTCGGCTACCCCTTCTCCCTTAACTCTCTATTTGTTGCCAAAATTCCCTTGTTTTCTCTCTTATTTCGGCTATTCTTTCTTTCTTCCTTTTAAATCGTTTTTTTATTCACTATTAGGAGCATTTGTGGTAAGTTTTTGTTTCACTTAACTTGAATGTTACTCTAAGGAAGTGTCTAAAAAGGTGTTTTGGTTACTGTTTAAGGGTTACTCGGAAGGCTGGTATTAATGCTTTATCAGCTGGAATTGGAGTCGTGGACGTTTTGGTAGCGGTAAGTAGGTTCTACGATTTTAAGATTGGTTGTAAGACTCGTTTTGGATTCTAAAAAGGTGGAATACTCTGATTATAGGTATTGGTGCTCTCGGGATAGCGATTATAGCGAAATTGAATCAGGTGTGTACTCAATTACACAGAAAATGAGAATCGGCAAAAGCTGAAAAATGAATCTGTCGATGCTACACGGGCATATGATTGCCCATGTGGTAGGCCGTGTGATGGTACCCAAGCCTATGGTCAACGAACTAGGCCGTGGGCACGTGACACGGGCGCATGACATAGCAGTGTGGTGGCTGGAGAGGCCTTGTACGAGACACAGGCTCGATCAATTGGGCCGTGTAGGCCACACGGGTTTGTGGGCCCACATGAGTAAACCACATGGGTGTGTGGAATTTTGGGCCAGGCTGTGTGATCCACACGCCAAGGCCAATTTGGGCTGTGTGGACCACACGAGCATGCCACATGAGCGTGTGTGCCCATTTTTTTATTTTTTTGAAATACTCTATAAGGTTGCTCGGGTCGCCCAAGTCGACTGGGATATATTATAGAGTCGGTAAGAGTTACTTTGACCCTAATTCTATGATCTGATTATGTGTCGCATTTCGGTACAGCACGGTGTGTTGGGATGTGTGGGTCAATTTTATCCCCACGTGGTGTGTTAGGCTGGACAGAGTTGGTGTGTAGGGCTTGTGGGCATGATTCTAATGTTCTACTCTGTTACGCATGTTATATCTGAGATGGGCTAAGGCCCATCTTGTATCTGATTCTGTTTCTGAGTGGACTAAGGTCCGCACCGATTCTGTAAAAGGGCTCAGGCCTGAATTATCTGTTACTTGGATATATGACTGAGTTCTGTTACTGTGTATATTTTCTGTGGGGATTACACACTGAGTTTGCGAAAACTCATCCCTTTTCTGTTTAATCTGTGTAGGTAATCCCCAGACTTGATGGATTGATGCAGCGGAGGGCTCATCGATGACCACGATGGCTGAACTGCTTATTTACGATTTTTGCGGTTACATCGCTTATTTCTTGTTGGTTATATGTATGATGGACTCTGGGAATGTTTAGTTTTAATTGGGATTTTGAACTGTCGATTATGGATTTATAGACTGCAACGCAACAAAGCACAATTTTCCTAAAATAAACTAAGATTTTTCGTAAATAAAAATGGTTTCGAATATTATTGGGTTTCAAAAGCTTTCACGGAAAAGAAAGGTTTTAAAGCAATCAATTAGTCCATGTTTTCCCGAATCTAGTAAAAGATAATAACTGGAACGATTTTAAGGTCAATGGATTTTCAGAAACACTCTAATGTGACATCGTCAGATTCGGCAATAACGTCCAAGCCAGGTTTGGGGTGTTACATTTAGTGGTATCAGAGTAGGGTTGTAAAACTCGGTTATAGATTGGGTTTTAAATTTAGTTTTAAAGAAATGATTTTCAATAGGTTGAAATATTTTTGACTGAGAATGTGGTACACCGAGTCAGTCTCCGGTTCCGATCCTGTAAGTGTTCTGTAATTTTGTTTAGATTTGTCTAAAAATACTACTAGCTTGCTTGAAACAACTAATAGGTAGTATATTGTACTAAAAAACACTCTAGTTAGTGTAAACTGAAAACTATAGTGTCACTACTACTCGCAATAATCGACTCTGAACATTCTGATACTGTACTTCATAAAATATCTGTTAATAAAATATAAAAATTGTTAACTAATGCATAAAACTATTAATATAGATAAATTCTAAAATTTACGATGAGCGCACGTGGTACTCGTGGACGGGTACTAGAGGCCGTGGCAGAGGCCGAAGAGGGGCTCAAGTGGGGTCTTCATCATCTGGGAATCTGCCTAACTTGGATACTCGTGAGACACTGACGTCACCTGTGACAGAGACTGGGTCTCGAGATCGTGCGGCTGGGGACGACGCAATGTCTCAATCCATGCTACGAATTGTAGAGAGGGTCACTGGGCCCAACACCGAAATTGGGGGCCGTGGGTCGGTTACGTAACTAATCCGGTCCAACGAGGCTGAGTTATTCAGGGGTGTCGCTAGAGTCTCCCCTAACGTGGTCGAGTATTGGATGGAGGTCACGGAGAGAATTATGGACGACCTAGATTTTACTGCTGAGTAGAAGCTTAATGGGGTTATATCTCTGCTTTGTGATGAGGCATATCAATGGTGGCTAATCGTTAATGAGGCCACTAAGCCCGAACGACTGACATGGGATCTCTTTAAGATAGCTTTCCAAGCTAAATATGTGGGGGCCAGTTATATCGACGCTAGGAGGTGAAAGTTTCTTAATCTCACTTAGGGGGATCATTCAGTGGCCGAGTATGAGGCCAAGTTTCTGAAAATGAGCCGTTATACGCATGGCATGGTAGCGACTGATTATGAGCGTTGTGTATGCTTTGAGGATGGTCTCACAGTTTGTGAGTTTTGATAGCTCCGCAGAGGGAGCGTGATTTCTCTGCTCTAGTTGAGAAGGCGAAGATCGCCAAAGAGGTAAAGCGCACTAAGTGCCAAAACCAAGACAAAGGAAAGACTAAGAGGGATTCAGAGCCCTCGAATTCTAGGATAAGGCCTAAAGAAAAGGCCAGATCTGATGGGCCAGTGAGAGTTGGGCCTCTTGCTGCACCTATTGCGGTGGCGCTTTATGAGCACTGTGGTAGACGCCATCCAGACAAGTGTTGGAGGACTACTGGGCCATGTCTGAGATATGGACTGTCCATTGAGAACTAGTCAGATGCAAGCTCCGGTTACTGAGACTGCACAACCGTCGAGAGTAGTCCAGCAGCCATCTAGAGTCTGAGGTCAGGCCAGGGGTAGTAACGGCATGGGCTAATGGCAGAGAGCACCGGGCAGAGGTGCTGGACCGACTAGGGCGAGGTAGCCTACTTTGGTTTATGCTGCTCGTCTCTGTAAGGACCGAGATGCTTCGGACGTCATTATAGGTACGTTTTTAATATTTGATGTACCTTATCATTCACTGATAGACATAGGCTCTACACACTTATATGTAGCTACTGTGTCTGAACCTTTGGGGATTCCACTCGAGGGTACTGATAGTGAGGTAACTGTGTTAACTCCTTTGGGGCAATCTGTCTGCGTAAAGATGTTGTATAGAAACGTTCCGCTGGAGGTCCAAAGGAAAGTGTTTCTGGCTGATCTAATGATGCTTTCGTTTGGGGAGTTCAATCTGATTTTGGGAATGGACTAGCTGGTTAAACACTGGGTGAGTCAATATTGTACGATGAAAAGGGTTGTCTTAAGGACCGAAGAGGACAGTGAGGTAGTGGTGATTGGGGAACAATGAGACTAATTGACTAATGTGATCTCAGCTTTGGTAGTGAAAAAGTTGGTTCAGAAAGGATGTGAGGCATTTTTAGCCTACATCTGTGTTTCTGATTCTGGGGACTATTCAGTTAAGGACATCAGAACCGTGAGGGACTTTCCAGATGTATTTCCCTGAGGAACTATCAGGGTTGCCTCCGAGCTGTGAGGTAGAGTTTGGGATTTAGTTGATTTCGGGTTCAGTTTCGGTGTCTATCGCCCCTTGTCAAATGGAACCGAAGGAGCTTACAGAGCTTAAGGCTCAGATTCAAGAACTGTTAGACCTTGGGTTCATTCGTCCCAGTGTGTCTCCGTGGGGATCACTTGTTTTATTTGTGAAAAAGAAAGACGGGACAATGAGGATGTGTATCGACTACCGTCAGTTGAACAAGTCAACGATCAAGAATAAGTTCCCACTTCCGAGAATAGATTATTTATTCGACCAATTCATAGGGGCTTATGTGTTTTCTAAGATCGATCTTCGATCGGGTTACCATCAGTTGAGAGTTAAGGAGGCTGACGCGTATAAGATGACATTTAGGACTAATTATGGACATAATGAGTTCCTAGTTATACCCTTTGGGTTGACTAATACACCAGCGGCATTTATGGACTTGATGAACCGAGTGTTCCAGCCTTATTTGGACCAATTTGTGGAATTCTTCAATGAAATCTTGGTATATTCTAAGTCTGAGGACGAGCACGATGAGCATCTCAGAGTAGTTTTACAGACTCTTCGTGAGAAATAGCTGTATGCGAAGTTTAGTAAGTGTCAGTTCTGGCTCCGACAAGTAACCTTTCTGGGACATATGGTTTCAGCTGAGGGGATTCGTGTTGATCCCCGTAAGATTGAGGCTATGCTGAGTTGGAAATAGGCGAGGAATGTGTCTAAAATCCGTAGCTTTCTGGGGCTGGCAGGATATTATCGACGTTTCGTAGAAGGGTTCTCCTTGACCGCAGCTCTGTTCACTAAGCTTCTACGTAAATGAGTTCCTTTTGCTTAGACTAATGCACAACAAGAGAGCTCTAATAAGCTCAAAACCGTTTTAACTTAGGCTCTTATTCTGACACAGCCTGAGCCCAGTAGAGATTTTGTGGCATACAGTTATGCATCACATGTAGGTTTGGGTTGTGTACTGATGCAAGACGGAAAGGTAGTTTCTTATGCGTCTCGTCAGCTCAAGACTTATGAGGCTAATTATCTGACGCATGATCTGTTCTTGGCAGCGGTAGTCTTTGCTTTAAAAATCTAGAGGCACTATCTGTATGGTAAGAAGTGTACTATCTACACTGATCACAAAAGCCTCAAATATCTCCTCACTCAGAAGGAGTTAAACCTTAGGCAGCATAGATGGGTTGAACTGCTTACGGATTATGACTGGACTATCGAGTACCATTCTAATAAGGCCAATGTTCGCTCGACTTAGTCTTTTCGATGATGGGAGTCTGTTGGCAGAACTTCAGGTGAAACCGACGTGGATTGATCAGATCAGAGATAAACAGGTTGGGGATAAGTCTCTTGAGTTGTTTTTTTATCAGGTTGAAAGTGGTGTTACTACGGATTTTAGGATTAATAAGGATGGGGTATTGTGTTTCCGCAGTCATATTTGTGTACTGAATGATGAGGACTTGAGACAGTCGATTCTGAGGGAGGTGCATAGTAGCCCTTATACTATGCATCCCGGCGGAAATAAAATGTATCAAAATCTGAAAAATTTATACTGGTGGCCAGGGTTGAAGCAAGAGGTTACCGACTTTGTTACTCGCTGTTTGACTTGCCAGTAGGTTAAGGCTGAGCATCAGTTACCTTCAGGTTTAATGCAGTCGGTTAAGATACCATTGTGAAAATGGGTGATAAACCATAAATTATACATATTTTTACCCCATATTTAATGCATTTTATGGATGATTTCTCATTAGAATTGGTGAATTCGATGCTCCTAATGCTTTAATTTCATGTTTTATACTTAGGAGAGCAAAAGGAACGAGAAACGGGCCAAAAACGGAGAAAATGGGCCAAAGTATGAAATCAACACAGCCTGGACCTCCTCACATGGGCAGACTACACGGCCGTGTCAATTTGGCAGGCTCGAGCACGGCCTAAAGTAATCGAACACGGGCGTGTGCCACGAGCGTGTCCCTGCCAAGCCCAAGTTGAGTCCAATTCAGAAAAGGCTAATTTTGAGGGCTTCTAGGCATTCCAAGGCCTATAAATACACCCTAGAAGAGGAAGAAAAGGGGAGACGGAGAAGGGGGTAAGGAATTACACCAAGGAAGCCGATTGATCCATCTCGGAAGGTGGATTCATCATTAAAACTGAAGATCTCTCCTTAATTTCCCTTCAGGAGTTTGGGTTTTCTTTATGTTTTGTATTCTTTATTCTTCGGAGATGTTTTCTTATTTAGTTATGAACTAAATCCCCTAAATACCTAAGGGGAATGAAACCTAAGACGAATCTTGTTATTATTTTCTGAATCTTATGATAAATATTTGACTTGTTCTTAATTATGTGTTCTTAATTCTTGTTTTGATATCCCAGGATACTGATCCAAGACACACTCTTATTCAGAGGAGGAATAGACCCTGTCTAAGAGTACATTTGTCATAATTAAGCGGAGTTGATTGTGCGCCTAGAAATAGGGTGACAAGATTTTTCTGAATTAGGGTGAAACCTAATAAGGGGATCCATAGATCTAGTTAATGCAACCCTAGAGTGGTAAATAGAGAAAAGTCTCGGTTATTCAATCTAGGGATTAGATGTTATTAGTCTTGAATAGGTATAATAACATAACTTAGGGATCTCTACAGAACAAGTTGAATGAATAAATCGTCCGATTCGGAGCCAGAATAACAAGTAAAGTCTAGGTGGATTTTTCCTTAGGTATTGTCCCAAGTCAATCAATTTTCCCAAAAGTAATTCCCCAATTCTTTTCTCTGTGCGTTCTTAGTTTAGATAATTAGTTAATCAAAACAAATAAATCCCATTTTATTCTTAGGCTAGATAATAAAAAGACAGTCATTACTAGTACTTTTAGTTCCCTTACGTACGATATCCCAGTCTTGCCATTACTATACTATTGTTCGATAGGTGCGCTTGCCTTTTCGTCATGATAATAGTTAGTCTAGGTTTGATCTTCATTATAAAGATTTATTACTTGTTACGAATCACGCGTTCAATGGGAGTGAGTAACGATGGACTTCGTTAGTGGGTTGCCTCTAACACCCACTAAGAAGGATTATGTTTGGGTTATCTTGGATCAATTGACCAAGTCTGCTCACTTCATCCTGATCAGAACAGACTTCTTTCTGCAAAAATTGGCTAAACTTTACATATCTAAAATAGTGAGGCTACATGGGGTACCTGTCTCAATCATCTCTGATAGTGATCCTCATTTCACGTCTTGATTCTGGAAGAAATTACATGAGGCTCTGGGTTCGAGGTTAGACTTCAGTGTTGATTTCCATCCTCAGACAGATGGTCAGTCGGAGAAGGTGATTCAGATACTGGAGGACATGTTGAGGGGCTGTATTATTGATTTCTGAGGTAGTTGGAGGAGTACTTGCCATTAGCAGAGTTCGCTTACAATAACAGCTACCAGTCTAGTATACAGATGGGACCTTACGAGGCACCGTATGTTAGTAAGTGTCGCACTCCCTTATGCTGGACTGAATTGGGTGAGCGATGTATTCTGGGTCTGAAATTGGTTTCTGAGTCTAAAGACAAGGTCTGTTTGATTAGAGAACGACTGAAAGCGGCTTCTGATAGGCAGAAGTCATATGCGGATCTAAAATGTCAAGAGATAGGGTATTCAATGAAGGACTTCATTTTTCTCAAGGTCTCACCATGGAAGAAGATTCTGAGGCTCAGGTGCAAGGGCAAGCTAAGCCTCAGTTTGTTGGGCCGTATCGTATTTCGAGATGAGTGGGACCAATAGCATATCAGTTGGATTTATCTCCAAAGTTAGATCACATTCATGATGTTTTCCACGTCTCGATGTTGAGGCGCTACCACTTTGATCCCACGCATGTTTTTTCTGTTAAGGAGCTACAGGTTGGGACAAACTTGACCTTCAAGGAGGAGCCAGTTCAAGTTCTTGAACATGATGTTAAGGTCCTTCAGAGAAAGTCTATCCCCTTAGTGAAGGTGCCGTGGCGGAATCATAGCACTAAAGAGGCTACGTGGGAGCATGAGGATGCGATGCGTCAGCCGTATCCTCATCTATTTTAATCAGGTAAATTTCAAGGACAAAATTTTCTTTTAGGGGGTAGAATTGTAGTGCCCAAAATTTTAGATGCTTGGTCTTGTGAAATTTTGACACACAAATTTGTATCTACTTTAGTAGTTACGTGTTCTGGGTGTGTGTGAGAGGTCCCAAATTCAAGCCAGAACTTGGGTAAATTTTAGTATTTAAATAAATAAAGCCTGAACTTGGTCCGTAGGCTTATATTTAAGTATTTTTAAAAGCATATCAGAATGGGTCTGCTGGTCTGATGGTTAAGTGGAGTGTTGGGTGTTAGAGGTCCTGTGTTCGATGCCCTGCGTGGGCTTTATCTTTGTGCGGTTACAGGGAGCAGTTTGAGTTGGTTCAGAAATCTGAGTAGTGGGTAATTAGTGGAGAGAATTAAGGAGAAAAAGATTGGGGATTAACAGTTTCAATGAACACTGCTTTTTTTTTGGAAAATTCGGCTACCCCTTCTCCCTTTCCTCTCTTTTTGCTGTTGAAATTCCCTTGCTTTCTCTCCTATTTCGACTATTCTTTCTTTATTCCTTTCAATATTTCTATTATTCACTATTAGGGGCGTGTGTGGTAAGTTTTTGTTTCACTTAACTCGAATGTTACTCTGAGGAAGTGTCTAAAAAGGTGTTTTGGTCACTACTTAGGGGTTACTCGGGAGGCTAGTATTAATGCTTTGTCGTCTGGAATTAGAGTCGTGCACATTTTGGTAGTAGTAAGCCGGTTTTACGATTTTAGGATTGGTTGTAAGACTTGTTTTGGATTCTAAAAAGTTGGAATACTCTAATTATAGGTATTGGTGGTCTCGGGATAGCGGTTACAACAAAATTGAACCATGTGTGTACTCAATTACACAGAAAATGAGAATCGATAGACGCTGAAAAATAAATTTTTCGATGCCACACGGGTGTGCAGTCACCCGTACGGCAGGCCGTGTGACAGTACACGGGCCTGTGGTCAATGAACTAGGCATGCGCGCATGACACGGGCTCATGACACGACCATGTGGTGGCTGGAGAGGCTGTGTGTGAGACACGGTCTCGATCAATAGGGCCATGTGGGTCACACAGGCGAGTCAGATTTTGGGTCAGGCCATGTGATCTACACGGCCAAGGCCAATTTGGGCTGTGTGGGCCACACAGGCATGTAGGCCCACACAGGCATGCCACATGGACGTGGGAGCCCATTTTTTTCTTTTTCTGAAATAATCTATAAGGTTGCTCGGGTCGCCCAAGTTGACTAGGACCTACTATAGGGTCGGTAATAGTTACTTTGACCCCTGATTCTGTGATCTGATTATGTGACGTATATATTAAGCATGTTACTCTTAACATGTGTATCTGAATGATTGTATGATCTGTTAAATTGCATTATAGCATGCCTTATTTGTATGATGCATTGCATCGAGGTGGGGTTGGTGTTATGATGGAGGAAGTATTCTAAAAGGCTCTTAAGCCTGTTATCTGGCAGCTCAGCTGCAATTATCTAATTATGTGCCGCATTTTGGTACAGCACAGTGTGTTGGGATGGGTGGGTAGATTTTATCCCCACATGATGTGTTAGGCTGGACGGAGTTGGTATGTAGGGCTGATGGGCATGATTCTGTTGTTCTTCTCTATCACGTATGTTATATCCGAGATGGGCTAAGTCTCAGCTCGTATCTGATTTTGTTTCTGAGTGGACTAAGGTCCACACCGATTCTGTAAAATGGCTCAGGCCCAAATTATCTGCTACTTGGATATATGACTGACTTCTGTTACTGTGTATATTTTCTGTGGGGATTACACATTGAGTTTACAAAAACTCACCCCTTTTCTATTGAATCTGTGTAGGTAATCCCCAGACTTGATGGATCGGTGTAGCGGAGGGCTCAACGGTGACCACGATGGCTGAACTGCTTATTTACGATTTTTGCGATTACATCGCTTATTTCTTATTGGTTTTATGTATGATGGACTTTGGGATTGTTTAGTTTTAATTTTGGATTTTGAACTGTTGATTATGGATTTATAGACTGCAACGCAACAAAGTACAGTTTTCCTAAAATAAACTAAGATTTTTTGTAAATAAAAACGGTTTCAAAAATTATTGGCCTAGGGGATTTGAAACTTTAACCATAAATTCAGTGAATTCAACAGGTAAATTTTTAACAGACACTAAGTTTGTGCATATGTATGAATGTGTGGAACCAGAATCAATCAATACAGTAATATCAGTATCAAGTAAAGAAAATGTACCAGTAATGACATATGGTGCAGGTGCATCTTCTCTAGCACGAATAGCATATGTTCTTGCAGGTGCTTGTGCCTCAGATTTAATTGTTGTATCCCTGGTAGTACCTCGACTACCACTAACATTGACGGGGTGACAGGTTGGTCTGCCCCTCGAAACAGGGTTACTCGACTTTGGATCTAGTTCTATTTCTTTTTCAACTCTTTCCGAAAAATCTTTGAGGAAATGGTCAAATAAGCCACATGGTAGTAATGCTTACACTTTGGTTTGGGATTACCGACACTACTCACACTGGTTATAGATGGTGTTGAAGACCTCGGGTTAGAGCCTTGGGAGCCTCACTCTTTTTCAGAATACGCGGTAGAGGTAGTAACACGATCATAATACTTCTTTATTTTCTTAGAAGTAGATGATTGTGATTTTTTTATAATCCTTTTTCCAGAAACCTGGGCCTCTCTTTCATCTTGTTTCTTTTCTTTACTCAATTCCTCAGCTTTGTGCGCTCAATCGGCTAACATCACAAATTCTCTTATTTCGAGAATTCTGATAAATAACTTGATATCTTCATTTAAACCCTCTTCAAAGCATTTACACATCTCAGCCTCAATTAGAACCCATTCTCTGAATTTGCTCAATGGAACAAATTCTCGTTCATACTCAGATACAGTCATGTCTCCCTACTTGAGTTCTAAAAATTCTTTCCTTTTCTGATCCATAAATCTCTGACTAACATATTTCTTTCTGAATTCGGCCTGGAAGAATTCTCATGTAACATTCTCCCTCGGTACAACTGAAGTTATGGTATTCCACCAATGACAAGTTGTATCTTTCAGTAGAGATACTGCTCATTTGAGACATTCAGTAGGTGTACAAGATAATTCATCAAAAACTTGGATGGTATTTTCCAACCAGAATTCAGCCCTTTCCAGATCATCATCTGCGGTAGCTCTAAATTCTTCCACCCCATGCTTATGGATTTTATCTACCGAAGGCTTGCCTGTTCTAGCGGGTTCAGCACCCTGTGGTACCGCAGGAACCGGTTGAAGAGCAGGTGGGGGAGGTCGTTGTACAACAGAATTTGTTCTTAAGTACCTAGTAAACCATTCATTCATCAATTGAAAGAAGGCCTATTTTGCCTCCTCACTTTGGCCGTTAGATATGGGCCTTTCATCACTAGATGCAGATGCAACTCTTTGAACTGAAGCTGAAGCATTGCTCTCAGCTTCCTCGAATTCAGCTCTAGCTTGGTTGGATGACTTTACTATATGTAAAACACATTTAAAATGATCAGCAGACATCACACTATCACAAATTATATAATGGCATGTATAGCTAAACTCGTGTTTGCTACATTAAATATGAGAATTGGCATAATTGTAGCTCTGATACCACTAAATGTACCCCTAACCCATATTCGTTGCCAAAATAGGGTTACGAAATATTATCAAAACTTTCAAAACATTTCTCAGAGAACTCATGTAAATTACTATTCATTACCCAAGATTATTCATATTGCCCCTTAAATGGACCCTCGAGGCCCAATATGAACATTAAAATCAAATCGGGAACTCTAAAAATTTTTCGTGAATTTTTAAAAAAAATTTATATTACAGGGCTCACATGCCTGTGTGGTCCAAGGGACACGCCCGTGTGGCCCTGTGACACGCCTGTGCTACAGGCCATGTCCGTACTCATGTAGCTCTCTGATTTGTGCATACAGCCATGACACATGCCCGTGTGCTAGGCCGTGTAGTTAATTAAATTATTTCAAAATTAGGTACAAGTTTCATACAGCCAAGACACACGCCCGTGTTTTAAGCCGTGTAGTACAGACGGCTGAGACACATGCTCGTGTCTCTACCCGTGTGCTCAATTCTAAGCATTCTGTTTCTCTAATTTAAGGTACAAGAGACACACAGCCTAACCACACGCCTGTGTACCAGGCCGAGTGTCACACATGGTCTAGACACATGCTCGTGTGTCTGCCCGTGTGGACAAAATGAAGCCATTCCTAGCTTTATTTGTCACCCAAAATCACACCAATGACCTGCAATTAAGCTCACATCCAAATACCAACTATTTCAAGCATTCAAATTAAGAAAACTCTTCATTCAACATGGCATATCATTACATGCATACATGTTTATAATCTTACCTTCGTATTTTTCATATGTTAGGCATAATTTGATCAACCTTTTAACATGTATATAGCTACCATAGTATGACGTTACAAGTATAACAAATACAACCACTGCTAGCCATTCCAATGGCTAGATTACAAACCACATACTTAAGCCATCTATGGCCAAATTAGCCTATACATGTCATTATACCAAAAATATTTTACTATATATACCAAAAATAAGCTAGTGGATAGTGTGATGATGCTCCAATGGCCTCCAACCTTCGCGAGCTTTTGAGCACGATAAAATAGGAGAAACTAAAGTGGAGTAAACATTACATGCTTAGTAAGTTCGTATAACGGAAACTAAACTTACCAATCTCGTTTATTAAATCTAAGCATACAAAGTCATGTTTTCCATCAACTTAGCCAAATTTCCTAAACACATGCATTCAATAAAAAATATTAGTCACAAAACTTTCATATATACCAAGTAAACATAAATGAGCTCATCATGCAATATTCTTTCAAGACATTATCATTTCATCTCGTAATTCCCTTATCATGTGAAGAGTTGTGTCTGTTGAATCATTGAAATTTCGATGGATACTTGAGTAGAACACTCAAGGTGAACAATTCAATAACCCATCAATTCTTATTCAGAGGTACCCATTAGGGCACTTAATCAAAGAACACACTCTCGAGCCACATATTGTATTAAAGGATTACTAGTCCAAGCTAAATCCTTTATGTAACGTATCCTCAAAAGGGCTCAATTACAAGATTACTAGTCTAGGCTAAGTACTAATTGTAACATGTGCTCGAGAGGGATTATATCAGGATTACCCGTCGAAGCTATATCTGTAACAACCCAATTTTAGCTAAATCAGAACAGTGGTTTCTAAACCATAAATATAATGCCAAAAAATTATTTTAATATTATTTTTGGTATTTACAGCATGTTATTTGATATTTTTAAAAATTTTCTGAGCAAATTTTATCGTTTAATTGCTTAATTTGAGAACAAGGACTAAATCGCGTAAAATGCAAAAGTTGCATTCTATTTATTAAAGGTGTCAAATAGCTTTGGCTTTTAAATATGATGGCCTTAAATGGTAATTAGACCATTTTAAATGTTAGTGGACTTTTATGGACATGTATTAAGGTATTTTGAAGGTTATTTACTAAGGTTAAAAAAGTAAATTAGTTAATTAAGTTAAAATAAATAAAACAAAACATTTTATCATCTTATTTTCATCTTCCATCACCAAAATTCTAGAGAAAAATATATCATTCTTAGGGTTTACATTCGGCTATGCTATAATTGCCAATTAAGGAACGATTTTAAATCAATTTTTGATGATTTCTATGTTTTTGTAACCATTGCAGCTCAATCTAGCTAACCTGTACCTTTAATTTCGAAACTGTTAAAGATTTTAAGCGTTTCCATTGATGTTTGAAGATGAAACATGAATTTTTTTTGATAGATTTTTAAGTTTTGTAAAGGAATTTTTGATAAAAATGCATAATAGGGATTAAATTGTGAAATGTACAAATTGAGTGATTAAAAGGTGAAATAAATGAATGTTTTGGGCTGCTAGAGACCTATGAATAGTTCAGCCAAGCTTGGGTTTATTGAAATTATGTGAATTTTGTGTATTTGTGAAATAGGGACTAAATTGTTAAAAGTGTAAAAGTTTAGGGGCTAAAGTGCAAATAGGCCTAAATCTATGTTTTGGACTAAATTGAATGAGTGGTTAATTAAAGAAGTTAATTTTGAATATATTTAAATTAAGAAAAGAGGAATCCGAAATTAGATCGGGGGAAAGGTAAGATTATCGAGTAATTAACTCATTTTGTAATTTTCATACTCGAGATAAGTTCGTATGTGGTAATTTCATTATAAAAGTATGTTAAAAGTTTTGATATTGCATAAACTGTAATTATTAGATTATGGATAATGTTCGAATTATTAAAACGACTCTACAAATGTATTCGAAGATAGAAGTAGAAAGTGTGAAATCCCTGTTGAACTTTAGGAATAGATTTGGATCTAGTGTCATGTTATTAGATGATAAGTTGAGTTGGCTTCAGGCCATGACATTAGCACTTCGGGTGCAAGTTATACCGATTTGGCTTCAGGCCATGCATATCGGATGATTTGGCTTCGGGTCATGATAATTGTTCTTCGGATAAGTTATTTTGATTTGGCTATGGGCCATGGTATAAGTACTTATCATATCAGACTATTGAGTATCCAATTTCTATTCCCAATGGTTCAATGGGTAAATGAATGATGTGGTTGAGAAATAGGTCAGTACGAGGCGATACAGGTATGTACAGAGACTATTCGAGTATTAAACAGAGAAAGTTCAATGAGATGGTATTTAATCATGTTTTAAGACATGAGAAAGGTTTGTAGTTAATGTGAAATTGGCTGATGTAGTTAATTCGAAATTGGTTGATTTACATTTATTTGATGAATTCAGTTATTTACATATGAGCTTACTAAGCTATGAAGCTTGCTTCGTGTTATTTTTCTAAGTTTTATAGTGAATCAAGGCTAGCTCGGATCTGAAAGTCATCGGGAACATCATCTTACTATCGGACATCTATTTGGTACTTTTGAGTTGTGTATTTATGACATATGGCATGTATAGGCTAGATGTGGTATTTTGATTGTGATTATAGCCATGAGAGTTGGCTTGTAAATGATGTTAATATTGATGTATGTTTGGCTAATAGAAATGGCTTACTTTGGCATGTTTGGTATAAATATGGTTAATTGAATTGTGGAGTTTAAATTCTTGAGAAATGCTTTGATGAAATATGATTTTAGAAGTTGAGTTGATAAGTAATTGATTAGGTAAATAGCATTGAATTGAGTATTGAAATTGGTTGAAATGGATACTATATGAATTGTGCATTTGGTTAATGTTTTCAGCTGCCTAATTGAATGATGAAATGGTACAATTTTGGTTGTTTAGGTGAGCATGAGTTGGGGTGGAAAATTAGCCTTGCAAATGGCCTATTTTTGTCCACACGAGCGTGTGTCTCAGCCGTGTGTGACACACGATCATGTTACATGGTCATGTGTCCCTTGGTGTTGTTATTAAAATGAAGTCAATATGGTCGTGTGGTACAGGTCAGTATACTCTTTATTTGGCACACCGCCTAGCACACAGGCGTGTGACATGGTCGTGTTGTGTAAGTCAGTATACCCTACAGTTTTGGCATGACCTAGTACACGATCTGGCACATGGGCATGTGTGGCCACTTCGAAGTGAACACAGGCTAGTCACACGGACATGTGGTTGGCCGTGTGACCCAAGTCAGTATGTATGCCTTATTTGCACACGACCTGGGACACGGACGTGTCTGGAGCCGTGTGAGGCACGCGGCCTGTTCACACGACGTGTGACCCCTGTATGGTTGAAATTTTTCTAAGTTTCCAAAATTTTTGTATGATATCAATTTATCCCCGAACCACTTCTAAAGCATGTTTAAGGCCTCGTAGGCCCTTATAAGGGACAGCATAATTGTGTTGAATGACTTACTAGAATGAATGTTTTATGGTTGATAAATGTATGCTATACGTTGTGTATTTATCGGTAATACCTCGTAACCCTACTCCAGCAATGGATACAGGTTAGGGGTGTTACATTTTATTAGTATCAGATCTACGGTTTAGTCAATTCTAGTACTAACATAGCGTGTGTGGAAGTCTAGCTACACATGCCTTATATATACTATGCAATAGTGTGATGATTTTTGACAGCTTAAATTGTGTTTTTGTATAGTAATGGATCCCGAACGAGCTGTAGCCAATGATGTAAAGAGTAATTCGCCTGCTTTCGCTCAAGGGGCAACGTCATCAGATTCTAGACCCGTAACGAGTAGCCACGAGGGAGAGGCTAAACGAGCCTTTTTCCAAATGGTGAACGAGTGGTTCACGGAGTTCACTCGAATGAATCTGACTGCTCAAGAATCTCCACCCCCACCTATTCCTCAAAAAATCCCTTGTAACGCCCCGAACCCGAGACCATCGCCAGAGTCGAGCACGAGGTGTTAACGGACTTAATTCATTAATTAAACAGCTCAAACAATTTATTTTAGAACTTCCAGACAAGCTGGCTAATTGCATCACAATCGCTTAAAAATTCATATCTCGAGTTACGAAACTCGAAATCCAATTCTGTAAATTTTATCTGAAACTAGACTCATATATCTATGAACTAAATTTTTTTCTAGAATTTTTTGTTAGGGTAACTAGTACATTTTATTAGTTAAATTCTCCCCTATTTTAGGGTTTGACTACTCTGACCCCTGTGTATTACGGATTAAATATCTCCCTGTACAGAGTTTCAATTATTATTCCGTTTATTTAGCATAAAACTAGACTCAATAAGAAATCTGTAAATGTAAATCATGACTTCTAATTATCTTTGTAAAATTTTTGGTGAATTTCCAAAGTCAGAATAGGGGATCCATAAATTGCTCTGGCCCTGTTTCACAAAAATTTAAATATCTCATAAAATATAACTCATATACCTGTTTTGTTCCATCCATATGAAAATAGACTCATCAATATTTAATTCTATATCTCATTAACTATATAAATCCATTTCTACTATTTTTAGTGATTTTCCAAATTCATGTCATTATTGTTGTCCAATACTATTTTAAAACTAATTTCACCTTTTTCATGATTTCCATGGAATAACTAGCATTTAGGCATACATAACACCAAACATGTCCTTGATTAGCCATTCCAACAGCTAATCATTATCAAGCATTTACATACCATTCATCAGCCATATCATAAGATCATACACACAAAATGGCTACGATGCTATACATGCCATACTCAAAATGAAACGACTAGCTATACCAAAATAATCCTCGTGATAGGGTTTCCGGACCTCCGACGTACTTTACGATCCCCGAGTTAGCTTGACAAAACTATAAAAAGAAGGAAAATAAAGGGGGTAAGCATTAAGCTTAGTAAGTTTGCATGCAAATAAATAACAACATTCATAAGAATTATCTTACTACTTGGCATGATACTACTTAATGCAACTTCATTAATTGTCATAGACATATTTTAAACTTCTTCACTTACTCACTAACTTAAATACTTACTTACTTAATCAAATTTATTAATACATTTTACTTACCTTTTTTCTTATCAAGCATACATGAACATTATGTACTTACCTTTGCTCTTCTAGCATGAACTTGTCTTACCTTTTTAGTATAACTCGTCTTACCTTACCTTACCTTGATATTCTTTTTAAATTTTCCCGTTGAACCACTTGGGATACTAAGGATACACGGGTACCTTACCATTGCCATGACTTGTCATGGTCTTACGTGGTATCCTTTTGAAACTTACCATTGCCATGTCTTGACATGGTCTTACATGGTATCCTTGCCTTATGAACTCACCAATGCCATGCCTTGGCATGGTCTTACATGGGACCTTTGCCTTATAGTAACTTATCAGTGCCATGTCTTGACATGGTCTTACATGATTTCCTTGCCTTAGAAACCTTACCAATTGCCATGCATTGGCATGGTCTTATATGGTATCCTTAAACCCTAATGTCATGACATTTGTATCCTACACATTCCTAAGGTTCAACCGGGACTTTCTAAAATTACTTCTCCGTCAATTCATGC
The DNA here is from genome assembly GCF_007990345.1 of Gossypium hirsutum. NCBI lineage: Eukaryota > Viridiplantae > Streptophyta > Magnoliopsida > Malvales > Malvaceae > Gossypium > Gossypium hirsutum. Next base: position 89,794,126 of record NC_053431.1, read on the forward strand.
TTGAGTCTTCTTTGAATAATTTCATAAAATAAATATACACATGCTGGAAATTAACAAAATTAACATAAAATAATATAATATTGCATTTATTTACTGCAAACTTACCTCGAAACAAAATACGATCAACTATATCGATTTAGTCCACTATCTTTTTCTTTCCCCAGTCTAACTCCGGATTTTGTTCTTCTTGATCTGTAATAAAAAAATTTAGCTTATTTAATACTCACATTTATTAAAATAGTCCTTGACCCAAACTTTGGCAAAATTACATTTTTGCCCCTAAACTTTTACATATTTACACTTTTTCCCCAAGGCTCGGAATTTAAACTTCATCCTATTTTCTTATGTTTTATGACATGCTGATCATTTTTCCCTTCTATGACAACATCAAATTCTCACTCTAACATGTACTTATGACTATTAGGTATTTTTACCAATTAAGCCCTTTTACTCATTTTCACTTAAAACCGAGTAGCACAAGTTGTCTAACATAAGTTAAAACCTCATATTCTATCATAAAACACCAAAATACACAAATTTCACCTATGGATATTTTTCCAAATATGAACCCTAGGTTGAATTATTGCTAGAATAAGCTTAATCAAGTTGCCGGGACTCCAAAAACGTAAAGAACATTAAAAACAGGGCTTGGAATCACTTACTATGGAGCTTGGAAGCTTGGAACAAACCCTAGATATGGAGAAACCTTTAAATTTATGCCTAATGAAGAAGATGGACAAAAATTGGCTTTTAATTTGGTTTTTAATTCATTTTAATAACTAAATGACCAAAATGCCCTTAATTAAAAACTATGGTGTTTTATTTTCCTTTAGGTATTTTTGTCCAAACTAGTATAATGGTCTAATTGCTATCCAAGGACCTCCACTTTAAAAACCCATTACTCACAAGTACTTAATACCTTTTTGAACTAGAACACACATTTTACAACTTTTGCAATATAGTCCTAAATATCAAATTGGACCCTCTATCGATAAAATTTCTAAACGAAATTTTCACACAATCATGAAATCATGCCATAGACCATAAAATGATAATAAAATAAATTTTTCTACCTCGAATTTGTGGTTTGGCAACCACTGTTCCATTTAGGCCCTATTCTGGGATGTTACATCCCTATTGTTCCTCAAGTTATAGACCCGATATGGTTGAACAAACCACCAATAGATAAGATACATAAACATGGGGCTGAAGAGTTTTGGGATACTGTTGATAAAGATTTTGAGAGAGCTGAGTTCTGGCTTAAAAATATGATTTGAGTATTCGATGAATTATCTTGTACTCCTGATGAATGTATTAAATGTTTTGTATATTTGATGAGAGACACCGTTTATCAATGGTGGAACACGTTGATATCTGTGGTTCCAAAAGAACAGGTTACTTGGGAATTCTTTCAGACGGAGTTTCGAAAGAAATATATAAGTCAGCGATTCCTTGATCAAAAGCATAAAGAGTTTCTAGAGTTAAAACAAGGCGGAATGACTGTCACTGAGTATGAAAGAGAATTCGTACGGTTAAGCAAGTATGCTCGAGAGTATGTGTCTACTGAAGAAATAAAGTGCAAGCAGTTTGTTGATGGGCTGAACGAATATATAAATTTGGAATTCTAGAATTGAAGGAATTCTTCGTTCTGGTTGAAAGGGCTTGTAAAGCCAAGGATCTTAGCAAAGAAAAGAGAAAAGCAGATTCAGAGGCTAGAGACTCGAGAAAAAGATCGATGAGTAAGCCGTATCAATCTCCGTCAAAGAAATTCAGAGATTCGTATGCTCGTCCAAATGTTTCAAACGAACATTCGAACAGAGATCGTAGAAAACAATACTCAGGTTCTAAAGCTCAAGCTACATCAGTAGCGAGTGTTGGAAGTGTGAGAGACAACAAACTCGAGTTCAGCAATGTGGGAGATGACATTATAGAGAAAGATAGAATAAAAATAACAAAGCTTGTTACAAATGTGGTTCGCTAGATCACTTTATCCGAGATTGCCCTAAGATAGATAAGAAAGATAAAGTTTAAAATGTGAGACTAAGTAACACGTCAAATAGAGGTAGACACCTAGAGTTGCCGAAAATGTAAGTGGTAGTAGAGGGGTAACAAAGGATTCAGTTGTGAGGTTTGAGGCCAGAGCACCTACCAGAGCCTATGCTATTCACACTCATGAAGAAGCATCATCTCCAAATGTTATCACTGGTACTTTTACTCTCTATGATACTAATGTGATTGCATTGATAGATCCAGGATCAACTCATTCTTATATATGTATGAATTTAGTATTCAGTAAGAATTTACCTATAGAGTCTATTGAATTTGTGATTAAAGTATCGAACCCCTTAGGCAAATGTGTTTTGGTTGACAAAGTCTGCAAGAATTGCCTGTTAATGGATCGGGATTTCTGTTTTCTGGCTAATCTGATGTTGTTGTCATTCAATGAATTTGATGTAATTTTGGGTATGGATTGGCTAACGATGCATGATGTTATAGTGAATTGTAGACGAAAGACAATTAAACTAAAATGTTCTAACAATGAGACTATTAGAATTGAATCTGATGATTTGAATAGTTTGCCAGTTGTGATCTCGTCTATGTTAGCACAGAAGTTTGTGAGAAAGGGATGTGAAGCTTACCTTGCTTCTGTACTTGATACGAAAGTGACAGAAACAAAGATTGAATTAGTACCAGTTGTATTCCGAGTGTTCAACGATGGCATCAAGACAAGAAAGTAAGTTATTATGTGCAAGTGGGCAGAGGTATGTACATCGAACTAATGTGAATGACATGAAAAACGATGAGCTAGTGGTAAGAACATGTGTATACATATACATGATAAATAAGTTCATGAGATTTGATAAAATGCAAGATTGTGTTCGTTATGTCAAATGGATGATTAATGCTTGATTAAGTTCCATTTTATTTGCATGTGAACTTACTAAACTTTAAAGCTTACCCCCTTCCTTTCTCTTTCTTATAGCGTCACCAAGTAACTCGGGGATTGAAAGACGTCGGAGGCACGATCACACTATCAGTTGAACATTTGGGTATAGCTAGTTTTATCATTTTGAGTATGGCATGTATAGGGACTTGGTCTTTTTGTTATGTGTCATAGTGATTAGCAAAATGTGTTGGCTCATGATGTTATTATGATTATTTTGTATATGGCCATGAGAGGTGGCTCATGTTGATTATTTGGGTTGTAACCCTAATCATTGATGCATGCATGCAGATGTGCTTATGCCTTAATGTGGATATAATTGTTTATGGTTAATAGGTGTGATGGATGACTTGTATGATGAGTGTATGAAATATGATTAATGTGTATACGATAAAATGTGGTGCAAATGTATAACTTGAAAATAGGTTAACAAAGGATGATAAATAAATATGAAACTGGTGTGTAATGCCATATGAAGCATAATAGTTTGGATAGGTGATATGTCGACATTGTTAAGTCACAATTCACCCATGAATGTGAATGCTTGAGTAATCAAATATGCCATGTTGCTTATTATGATATGAGTGTAAGTATGTGAGTGTATAAGGGTGGAAAATGGCTTGGAAATTAGCCTAGAAATTGTCTACACAGTTAGCCACAAGGTCATGTGTCTAGGCCGCATGTGACACACGGTCTACCCTATGGGCCTGTGATCTAGCCGTGTGTCTCCTGCACCCTAATAAATGCAAAACAGAATGCCCAGTAGTAAACACACGGGCACAGACATGGCCATGTGTCTCAGTCGTATGAAGGACATGGCCTTAGGACATGGGCGTGTGACAAGGCCATGTGAAGTTTGCACTTAATTTTTGGAATTCAATTCGCCACACAGTCTAAGCACACGGGCATGTGACTTGGCCGTGTGACCTCATTTTTTTGATGACGTCATAATCAGAGAGTTACACGGGTGTGCCCTAAGCCACACGGGATAGTGTGATCACAAGGCCTACCCACACAGGCGTGTGACCCTTCGTAGCAAGAAAATTTTCTAAGTTATCCTGAAGTTCTAAAAGTTCCCGGTTTAGTCCCAAACCACCTTCGATGTATGCTTAGGGCCTCATAGGCCCTTGTAAGGGACAATTTGCATGTGATTGAAAAGTTTTTAATTTGAACAAAATTTCACGGCTAGGTTTTGCATGAATGTGTAAGTTTAAGTCCGGTAATGCCTTGAACCATGTCTCGGTGTCAGATACTGGTAAGGGGTGTTACATTTAGTGGTATCAAAGCGATGATTTAGTTAATTCTCGGACTAACGTAGCATTTGTACGAGTCTAGCTATACATGCCATACATATATTACGATAGTGTGACGACTCCTGACGATTTAAAAATGTGTTTTCATATAGTAAATGGATCCCGATAGAATAGTGGCGGATGATGTTGAAAGAAACGCGCCTGCTCCCACTGAAGGGGCAGTGCGGTCTGATAGTAGACCCACAACTATTAGTAGAGGAAAAAGAGGCAGAGAAGCCTTTCTACATTGATGGATGCCTGGTACACAGAGTTCGTTCGAACAAACCCAAATGCACAACCTCCTTCACCCCCTCCAAATCCCCAACCCGTACCCCAAGTGTCTCAAGGTATAGATTTTATGAGATTTCATAGAACCCCGGTTGATAGAATTTGAAAGCAAAGAGCCGAGGAATTTAGGTCCAATGCCAATGATGATCCCGAAAGGGAAAAATTTTGGCTCGAGAACTCCATTCGAGTATTTGATAAGCTATCTTACACATCTGATGAATGTTTGAAGTGTGCCATTTCATTGTTGAGAGATGCGGCATACCATTGATGGAAGAAGCTGGTTTCGGTAGTACCGAGAGAAAGGGTCACATGAGAATTCTTTCAAGAAGAATTTCGAAAGAAATACATCAGTCAACGATTCATCGACCAGAAGCGTAAGGAATTTCTTGATTTGAAGCAAGGTCGCATGTTAGTTACTGAGTACAAAAGACAGTTTGTTCAGCTCAGTAAATATGCTTGAAAGTATGTATCCTCCAAGCCTAAAATGTGTAGAAGGTTTGAAGATGGACTTAACGAGGACATTAGAATATTAGTAGGTATTCTTGAGTTGAAGAAATTTATTGTGCTCATTGATCAGGCCTGTAAAGCCGATGAGCTGACCAAGGAAAAGAAAAGAGCCGAGGCTGAGGCTAGAGATATAAGGAAGAGGCTGATGAGTAAGTCACTTCCATCCCAGTCTAAGAAATCCAGAGATATGTATTCTCGTTCCCATGTTTCGGCCGAGCATTCGTGCAAAAATCGTAAGAAGCAAAATTTGGGTTTTAGACCCCAGGCTACATCTGTGGCTAGTGTGGGTAATAATAGAACTCCCAGACCCAAGTGCCAACAATGTGGTAGAGGTTATTTTGGTAAGTGTTGGGTGAGTGATGGATCTTGTTTCCGATGTGGTTCTCAAGACCACTATATCAAGGACTGTCCTGAGATGGTCGAGAAAGAAAAATTTCAGAGTACAAGGCATGGTAGTACAGCTACAAAGGGAAGACTTTCGAGAAACGCCGGTAATGGGGCTAGTAGAAAAAATGTAACAAGTGATACGACAATGAGATCCGAAGCTAAAGCTCCGGTTAGGGCCTATACTATACGTGCGTGAGAGAACGCATCTTCTCCCGACGTGATTACAGGTACTTTTTCTCTCTATGACACTTCTATTATTACCTTGATTGACCCTGGTTCTACTCATTCATATGTGTGCATGAAATTGGTATCCAGCATGAATATGCCTGTTGAACCTACAGAATTTGTGATTAAAGTGTCAAACCCGTTAAGCGAGCATGTTTTTGTTGATAAGGTATGTAAGAAATGTCCTTTGATGATTAAAGATCATTGCTTTCCGGCTGACTTGATGTTATTGTCGTTTGATGAATTTTATGTTATATTGGGCATGGATTGGTTGACATTTCATGATGCTATAGTGAATTGTAGACAAAAAGTTATTGAATTGAAATGTGAAAATGGTAAAATTCTTCGGTTAAATCAGATGAGTCAAGTAAGTTGCCAATTGTGATTTATTCGATAACTGCTCAGAAATGTATTAGAAAGGGATGTGAAGCTCTTATGTGTTGAATACAAAAGAATCTGAATTGAAGATTGAATCAGTGCCTCTTGTATGTGAGTATCCGGATGTGTTCCCGGAAGAGCTACCTGGATTACCTCCTATTAGGGAAATTGAGTTTGGTATTGAGTTAGTCCCTAGGATAGCACCTATCTCAATTGCTCCATATAGAATGGCCCGGATCGAATTGAAAGAACTGAAGTCACAGTTGCAAGAATTGACCGACAAGAGTTTTGTAAGACCGAGCTTTTCACCGTGGGTGCTCCAATATTATTCGTGAAAAAGAAAGATGGATCTATGAGATTATGTATAGATTACTGATAGCTCAATAAGCAACGATTAAGAATAAGTATCCTTTGCCAAGGATTGGTGACTTGTTTGACCAGTTGAAAGGAGCGACATGGTTTTCTAAAATAAACTTGAGGTACGATTACTACCAGTTGAGAGTGAAAGACTCGGATGTACCGGAAACTACTTTTCGGACGAGGTATGGTCATTATGAATTTCTGGTCATGCCTTTTGGTTTAACAAATGCTCCTGTTGCATTTATGGACTTAATGAACTATATTTTTCAATCGTATTTGGAAAAATTTGTTGTTGTTTTTATTGATGACATATTGATTTATTCTCGTGATGAATCCGAACATGTCGAACATTTGAGAACTATTTTGCAGACTTTGAGAGACAAGCAATTGTATGCTAAATTTAGTAAAAGCAAGTTTTGGCTTCAAGAAGTTGGATTCTTGGGCCACCTTGTTTCGGGTAATGGTATTAGAGTTGACCCGAGTAAGATCTCGGCCATTGTTGAATGGGAACTACCGAGGACTGTAACTGAGGTAAGAAGCTTTCTGGGCTTGGCTGGCTATTACAGACAGTTTGCCAAAGGATTCTCCATGATTGCTAATCTGATGATGAAGTTGTTACTGAAAGATGTCAAGTTCGAATGGACAGAAAAGTGCCAATAGAGTTTTGAAAAATTAAAGGCATTGTTGACTGAGGCTCTGGTTTTGGTACAACCTGAGTCTGGTAAAGAATTTGTGATTTATAGTGATGCTTCCTTAAATGGTTTGGGATGTGTACTTATGCAAGAGGGTAAATTCAGAGCTTACGCTTCGAGACAGATGAAGCCGCATGAGAAGAACTATCTGACACATGACTTAGAGTTGGCCGCCATAGTGTTTGCTTTGAAGATTTGGCAACATTATTTATTTGGTGAGAAATGCCATGTCTATACCGATCACAAAAGTCTTAAGTACTTGATAACTCAAAAGGATTTGAACTTGCGGCAACGAAGATGGCTGGAACTATTAAAAGATTATGAGCTTGTGATCGATTACCATTTGGGCAAGGCGAATATGGTTGCCAACACTTTGAGTAGGAAATCGTTGTTTGCCTTAAGGGCTATGAATACAAGGCTGACTTGGTCCAATGATGGTTCGATTCTAGTCGAGATGAGAGCTAGATTGACTTTTCTTCAACAGATTTGTGACACTCAAAAAGTTGATAAAGAGTTGCAAGCTAAAAGAATTCAATGTGAGTTCAGCAGTGAACCAGATTTTCAGAGTGACTCTGATGGTTGTTTGAGTTTTCGTGGTAGGATTTGTTTTCTGAAAGACACTGAGTTGATTTGAAATATTTTACATGAGGTGCACAACGGTTGTTTATCAGTTCACCCAGGCAGTAGAAAAATGTATAACGACTTGAAGAAAATGTATTGGTGGAATGGTATGAAAAGAGATATCTCCGAGTTTGTATCGAAGTGTTTAGTTTGTCAGCAAGTAAAGGCTGAACACCAAGTACCTTCAGGTTTACTTCAGCCTTTCATGGTTCCCGAGTGGAAATAGGACCAGATTACTATGGATTTTGTGACAGGGTTGCCTTTAACTCCGAGAAAAAAAGATGCCATATGGGTTACTATTGATATACTGAGTAAATCGACTCCTTTTATTCCAGCACGTACTGATTTCTCACTTGACAAGTTAGCTGAATTGTACATTGCTGAAATTGTTAGACTGCATAGAGTACCTATATCGATTGTATCGGATAGAGATCCAAGGTTCACATCATGGTTTTGGAAAAAGTTACAAGAAGTTTTGGGTACAAAGCCGAATTTTAGCACTGCTTTCCATCCACAAACTGATGGTCATCCTGAGTGAGTAATTCAGACCCTTGAAGATATACTCCGATGTTGTGTATTGGAATTCCAAGGTAATTTGGAAATGTATTTACCGTTGGTGGATTTTGCCTACAACAACAGTTACCAGTCGAGTTTAAAAATAGCGCCTTATAAGGTATTGTACAGATGTAAGTGCCGAACACCTTTGTATTGGACTAAGCTAAGAGAAAATAAGATTCAAGGAGTTGATCTAGTCAAAGAAACCAAAGAGAAAATGAAGGTAATTCGTGATTGTCTGAAAGTCACTTCAGATAGACAGAAATCCTATACGAATTTGAAACGGAAAGAAATTGACTATCAAGTCGGTGATAAGGTATTTTTGAAAGTTTCTCCATGGAAAAAGGTTTTGAGATTTGGCAAGAAGGGCAAGTTGAGTCCTCATTTTATAGGTCCGTATGAGATCACCGAGAGAATAGGGTTGGTTGCCTATCGGTTGGCTTTACCATTTGAGTTGGAAAAGATACATGAAGTGTTCCATGTTTCTATGTTGCACCATTATAGATTAGATTCTTCACATGTGATTTCACCAACAGAAGTTGAGATTCGACCGGATATGACTTATGGTGAAGAACCGGTTAAGATTTTGGCTCGAGAAGTCAAGCAGTTGAGAAACAAAAGCATTGCCATGGTGAAAGTGCTTTGGCAAAGACATGGGGTTGACGAGGCTACATGGGAGCCCGAGGAGGCTATGAGAAAGCAATACCCTAACCTTTTTACTGGCAAGATTTTTGGGGACGAAAATCCCTAAAGGGGGGAGAGTTGTAACATCCCGAATCAGGATCTAGACAGAACACTAGTTTTGAGACCACAAATCTAAGATAAAAATAATTATTTTATGATTATTCGATGATCCATGACATGATTGCATGTTTGTGTGAAAATTATTATGAAATTCTATGCTTAAAGTGTCCAATTTGACCTTAGGGACTAAATTGAATAAGTTGCAAAATATGTGCTCTAGAAGCTTCAAGCATGAAATTGCATTGGATTATTAACTAGAGGTCCTTACATAGCAATTAGACCAAGTACTAAAATTTTGGACAAAAATGGGCTTGCATGGATAAAATTTGAAAGTTTAGTGAAAAGGGCATTTTAGTTATTTAGTTTATAAAATAATAAAAAGGGAAAAATCAAGCAAAAATTTTCTCATCTTCTCCATGCCATAGCCAAAATTTTCAACCTCTCCATAGCTAGGGTTTTTCAACTTTTCAAGCTTGAAAGTAAGTCAATCCTAGCCCCGTTTTTTATGTTCTTTGCATTTTTTGAAGTCCTTGAAGCATGATCTATCCATTTCTAGCCATATTTTGAAGTAGGGTTCATTTATGAAAATTGACCCATGTGTGACATGGTTGTATTTTGATGTTTAATAGAGGAATATAAATGGTTGATGTATGATAATTTTTTGCTAAGTGATTTTTAGTGAAAACACCTAAAAAGGACTTATTTGTAAAAAGTATAAAAATGAGTAGTAGAAATGTGTAATAAAGGAAAATATGGACTGATATGAGATAGAATATGAATCGGCTAGGCTTGGGTAACCAAGAAAATGCATGCATTTCATTTTACGAGCCTAGGGACCAATTTGTAAATAAGTGAAAAGTTAGGGGTAAAATGGTAATTTTACCAAAGTATGTGTTATGGGTCGATTTGACCTATGTGTGTATTGAACAAGTTAAATTTGGCATTATAGATCAAGAAAAACGTGATTCGGGTCTTGATCGGGGGAAAAACAAAGTTTACAAGGATTAGACTCATTTCTATCAATTTGTATCGAGGTAAGTTCATTTGCAAATAATGCAACATATACCATTCTTTAAATGCTTGATATTGCATGTATGGTAAGTATATATAATTAATGTGATGTTGTACCATTTGCTTAAATGCTTACATTTTTATTATGAATGATGCCTTAATTATTCCATGAGTATGTGGTTGGTGCTACAAGTATTGAAATTGACACTACAAGAAAGCTCAATGGAAATATGGTATCGAAGAAACCCCGTTTGAATCTTAGGAATAGTTTAGGATACAAGTGACATGTCACTAGTAAATATGACATCTGAACTCATTAAGTTGTGGTCTGAGTTCATGATATATGTGACATCCGAACTCATCGAGTTGTGGTCTGAGTTCGTGATACATATGACACATGTTTTGGTGTTCGGGTACTAGTCTCGTATATTCTATTGATGGCGAGGTAGTCCGGCATGTGTTGCAGATACTTGACGACCTGTATGAGCAGTCTCGTAGTAGCTCATAAATGAGCAACATGTGATTTGACATATGAAGTAGCATTGGCTACATATGAGGCACTTAGGTGCAAGTTTCTGATGTATCCGATAGTATTCTGAGTGTTCAACGGGTAGTTCAAGAGAAGTTCAATGAATAAGCTTAACGATGGCATCAAGACAAGAAAGTAAGTTATTATGTGCAAGTGGGCACAAGAATGGACATCGAACTCATGTGAATGACATGAAAAATGATGAGCTAGTGGTGAGAACATGTGTATATATATACATGATAAATAAGTTCATGAGATTTGATAAAATGCAAGATTGTGTTCGTTATGTCAAATGCATGATTAATGCTTGATTAAGTTGCATTTTACTTGCATGTGAACTTAATAAGCTTTAAAGCTTACCCCCTTCCTTTCTCTTTCTTATAGTGTCGCTAAGTAGCTCGGGGATCAGAAGATGTCGGAGGCATAAGCACACTATCAATTGAACATTTGGATATAGCTAGTTTCATCATTTTGAGTGTGGCATGTATAGGGACTTGGTCTTTTTGTTATATGTCATAGTGATTAGCCAAATGTGTTGGCTCATGATGTTATTATGATTATTTTGTATATGGCTATGGGAGGTGGCTCATATTGATTATTTGGGTTGTAACCCTAATCATTATGCATGCATGTAGATGTGCTTATGCCTTAATGTGGATATAATTGTTTATGGTTAATGGGTGTGATGGAATACTTGTATGATGAGTGTATGGAATATGATTAATCTGTATACAATAAAATGTAGTGCAAATGTATAACTTGAAAATAGGTTAGCAAAAGATGATAAATAAATATGAAATTCGTGTGTAATGTCATATGAAGCATAATAGTTTGGATAGGTGATATGTTGACATTGTTAAGTCATAATTCATCCATGAATGTGAATGTTTGAGTAATCAAATGTGCCATGTTGCATATCATGATATGAGTGTAAGTATATGAGTGTATAAGGGTGGCAAATGGCTTGGAAATTAGCCTAGAAATTGTCCACACGGTTAGACACATGGGCATGTGTCTAGGTTGTGTGTCAAACACGGTCTGCCCTATGGGCGTATGATCCAGCCGTCTATCCCCTGCACCCTAATAAATGCAAAACAAAATGCCCAGTAGTAAACACACGGGCAGAGACACGACCGTGTGTCTCAGCCGTGTGAAAGACACGGCCTTAGGACATAGGCGTGTGCCCAGACCGTGTGAAGTCTGCACTTAATTTTTGGAATTTAATTCGCCAGATGGTCTAAGCACACGGGCGTGTGACTTAGCCGTGTGACCTCATTTTGTTGATGACGTCATAGTTAGAGAGTTACACGGGCATGTCCCAAACCACACAGGTGTGTGACCCTCCATAGCAAGAAAATTTTCTAAGTTATCCTGAAGTTCTGAAAGTTCCCGGTTTACCAAACCACCTTCGATGTATGCTTAGGTCCTTGTAGGCCCTTCTAAGGGACGATTTGCATGTGATTGAAAAGTTTTTAATTTGAACAAAATTTCACAGCCTGGTTTTGCATGAATGTGTAAGCTTAAGTCCGGTAATGCCTCGAACCCTGTCCCAGTATCAGATACGGGTAAAGGGTGTTACAGGTTTATTACAGCCTATTATGATTCTTGAGTGAAAGTGGGATAGAGTAACAATGGATTTTGTGTCGGGTTTGCCCTTATCTCCCGAAAAAGAAAGATGCGATCTGGGTTGTTGTTGACAGATTGACGAAATCCGCTCATTTCATTCCGATACGTATAGATTTCTTGCTTGATAAATTAGCTGAGTTATATATTTCTAAAATTGTGAGATTACATGTTGTTCCCCTATCTATTGTTTTGGATAGAGGTTCGAGATTTACTTCGCGATTTTTGAAGAAATTGCAAGAAGCTTTAGGTACAAAGGTACATTTTAGCACTGCATTTCACCCGCAAACGGATGGTCAATCCGAATGAGTTATTCAGATACTTGAGGATATGTTGCATTGTTGCATTATTGAGTTTGAAGGTAGCTAGGAGAAATATCTATCGCTGATTGAATTTGCTTACAATAATTGCAAGAAGCTTTAGGTACAAAGCTACATTTTAGCACTGCATTTCACCCGCAAACGGATGGTCAATCCTAATGAGTTATTCAGATACTTGAGGATATGTTGCGTTGTTGCATTCTTGAGTTTGAAGGTAGCTAGGAGAAATATCTATCGCTGATTGAATTTGCTTACAATAATAGCTTCCAATCGAGTATAAAGATGGCACCGTATGAATATTTATGCGGTTGTAAATGTAGAACACCGTTGTACTGGGCTGAGCTTAGTGAGAATAAAATTCACGGGGTTGATCTGACCAGAGAGTTTGAATAAAAAGTGAAAGTAATTTGTGATATTTTGAAAGTAGGTTCGGATCAACATAAAACGTACGCGGATTTGAAATGGAAAGATATTGAGTTCTAGATCGGGGATAATGTGTTCTTGAAAGTGTTGCCGTGGAAAAAGATATTACGGTTTGGTCGAAAAGGGAAATTAATTCTGAGATTCATCAGACCGTATGATATTACTGAACGAGTTGGGCCAATGGCATATCGACTATCTTTACCATTTGAGTTAGAAAAGATACATAATTTGTTTCACGTATCGATGCTTCAACGATACCAATCTGACCCTTCACATGTTATTTCTCTGACCGAGGTTGAAATTCAGTCTGATATGTCATATGCTGAAGAACTGATTCAAATTTTAGCTCGCGAGATCAAAGAGCTGAGAAATAAAAGAATAGCGTTAGTGAAAGTATTATGGCATCGACACGGGGTTGAAGAAGCTATATGGGAACCCGAGGATGCTATGAGAAAGCAATACCCAAACCTATTCATTGGTAAGATTTTCAAAGACGAAAATCGCTAAGGAGGGAGAGTTGTAACGCCCGGTTTTAGCTAAATTGGAACAGTGGTTTTGGATCCACAAATCTGATGTCAGAAAATTATTTTAATATTATTTTTGGTATTTACAGCATGTTATTTGATATGTGTGAAAATTTTGTGAGCAAATTTTATCGTTTAATTACTCAATTTGAGAACAAGGACTAAATCGCATAAAATGCAATAGTTGCATTCTGTCAAATAGCTTTGGCTTTTAAATATGATGGCCTTAAATGGTAATTAGACCATTTTAAATGTTAGTGGACTTTTATGGAAATGTATTAAGGTATTTTGATGGTTATTTACTAAGGTTAAAAAGATAAATTAGTTAATTAAGTTAAAATAAATAAAACCAAACATTTTATCATCTTATTTTCATCTTCCATCACCAAAATTCAAGAACAAAATATATCATTCTTAGGGTTTACATTTGGCTATGCTATAATTGCCAATTAAGGTACGGTTTTAGCTCGATTTTTGATAATTTTTATATTTTCGTAATCGTTGCAGCTCAATCTAGCTAACCTGTAACTTTAATTTTGAAATTGTTAAAGATTTTAAGAGTTGTCATTGATGTTTGAAGATGAAACATGAATTTTTAATGATAGATTTTTAGGTTTTGTAAACTGATTTTTGATAAAAATGCATAATAGGGATTAAATTGTGAAATGTGCAAATTGAGTGGTTAAAAGGTGAAATAAATGAAAGTTTTGGGCTGCTAGGGACCTATGAATAGTTCGACCTGGGTTTATTGAAATTACGTGAATTTTGTGTATTTGTGAAATAGGGACTAAATTGTTAAAAGTGTAAAAGTTTAGGGCTAAAGTGCAAATAGGCCTAAATGTATGTTTTCGACTAAATTAATGAGTGGTTGATTAAAGAAGTTAATTTTGAATATATTTAGATCAAGAAAAGAGGAATTCAGAATTAGATCGGGGGAAAGGCAAGATTATTGAGTAATTGACTCATTTTGCCATTTTCATACTCGAGGTAAGTTCGTATGTGGAAATTTCATTATAAAAGTATGTTAAAAGTTTTGATATTGCATAAACTGTAATTATGAGATTATGGATAATGTTCGAATTGTGAAAACGACTCTACAAATGCATTTGAAGATAGAAGCAGGAAGTATGAAATCCCGGTTGAACTTTAAGAATAGATTTGGATGCTAGTGTTGTGTTATTAAATGATAAGTTGAGTTCAATTCGGGCCAAGATATTAGCACTTTGGGTGCGAGTTATACCGATTTGGCTTCAAGCCATGCATATCGGATGATTTGGCTTCGGGCCATGATAATTGTTCTTTGGATAAGTTACCTTGATTTGGCTACGGGCCATGGTATAGGTAATTATCGTATGAGACTATTGAGTAACCAATTTCTATTCCGAATGGTTCAACGGGTAAACAAATGATATGTTTGAGAAATAGGTTAGTACGAGGCAATACAGGTATGTACAGAGACTATTCGAGTATTAAATAGAGAAAGTTCAATGAGATAGTATCTAATCATGTTTTAAGACATGAGAAGGGTTTGTAGTCAATGTGAAATTGGTTGATTTACATTTATTCAATGAATTAAATTATTTATATACGAGATTACTAAGCTATGAAGCTTACTTCGTGTAATTTTTCTATGTTTTATAGTAAATCAAGGCTAGCTCGGATCCGAAAGTCGTCGGGAACATCATTGTAACGCCCTAAATTTGGGCCTAGAAGTATTGGGCCTTGAGTATGGGTCCGTAAGGAGGTTGTATACAAGTATTTAATTGTGCAAGGAAATGACACAATTAAATGTCTGCTTTGGTGGTTAATGGCCCTGAGAAGTGTTGGAGAAATCTTGGGTTCAAATCTGGGCTTTTGCAAATATTTTGGTTTTAAGTGAATAAAACCCTAGGTGCTTGGATAAAGGCCTTTTAAATTATTGTGGTAAATAAATGACACAAGGAAGTATGTGGTATAGTGGTTGTGGTGTCATTAAGGTTGCAAGGGAGCCTGGGTTCAAGTCTTGGCTCTTGCAATTTATTTTGGTTTTTCTTTTAAAGGAATCTGGACGTTAGCACATATGTCTTATAACTAATTGAGGATAAAATATGACATAGAAAAAGCCTGTGGTGGAGTGGCAAGGTGGTGTGTTGTATAGCTGTGAGGTCTAATAAGGTTCAAGCCTTGGGATGCGCAATGGGGTATTTATTTTGCTGTTTGAGCTGTGTAAGAGGTGGAGTTGAACTGGAACTCTGTGGTTGAAGTGGTCATATAAAAATAAGGAATTTTCCTAATGGTTGAAAGTAATCCCACATCGGGAAGCTAACACAGGAATTGGCAAGAAGCTGGCTTTAAATAAAGAGAACTAGATGAGTTGGAGGGGGGACTGAATGCAGGATTGTGCCAAATTTGGTGATCGTAGACTTCGGCGTGTTCTCATAAACAGGTGTGTATTTCACACTACTCTAGCTGTAGAACGGGAAATGTCGGAATGTCGAAATGCTAATCACACAGTGATGGCTAGCCACACGGGCGTGCAAGTGAATGTGTGGGAGCTTTGACGTGATGGTTGAGGCCATCATGAGTGCTCTCGTGGGCTTAGGTTGCTTTGGGTCGGGATGGGCTCATGGGCCCAAGTGGATAAATTGTATGATTGTGTAGTAAATATTGGATTGGACTATGTGAATCTCATATCTGTAGGGTAGAATTATTGAAATACCTTTGGTTTACAAAATTACCGAAATTCCCTTGACTTGTAAAATTACCGAAATACCCTCGATTTGTAAAATTACCAAAATACCCTTGATTTGGAAAATTATCGAAATACCCCTGATTTATAAAATTACAAAAATACCCTTAACTTTCAAAAATTATAGAAATACCATTGGTTTGCAAAATTACCGAAATAACCTTGGTTTGTAGATTTACCAAAACACCCTTGTAGGGTGACATGACTAAAAAACCCCTAAAAGGTAAAAAGACCGTTCTGCCCCTCTAGGGTATATGACTCACTGATAATACAATTTGATTTATTTGACTATGTTTTGACTGAGAATGTATGACTGTGATTGGACTGTTGTGACCGTGATTTGTATGATTTTGTATGTCGTATGTATATTTGCTGCATTCATATAATGCTATGTTGCACATGGGTGGGGATTATGAAACGGAGGAAGAAATTGAGGATCGCATGGTTGTTTGACGACCGTGGATCCACCGATTGAGGATCGCATGGTTGCTTAATGACCGTGGATCCACCGATTAAGGATCGCATGGTTGCTTGACGACTGTGGATCCACCGGTGGCTTTTAAGCCCTATATGATTATTGACGACTCTGTGTCGATCATATTTACCCGAGGCTGTGTACCGACAATATTACCATCACTGATGGCTATGTGCCTAACATGATATAGCTACCGATGGCTTAAAGCCAATTATTCTGATTATGGCTTTGCGCCAACCTACATATGGCTCTATGCCAACTTGATTATGGCTGTGTGCCAAACGTATTTACCTAAGGCTAAGTGCCAATATTTGATTAGCAGCTTGCTGCAATAAAGGTAGTACCGCAACCGGG
Organism: Gossypium hirsutum; assembly: GCF_007990345.1. Lineage (NCBI taxonomy): Eukaryota > Viridiplantae > Streptophyta > Magnoliopsida > Malvales > Malvaceae > Gossypium > Gossypium hirsutum. The sequence goes on from NC_053431.1 coordinate 89,811,106, forward strand.
CTACCATTGATGTGTATCGGATGGGTGGGTCGATATTTATATCCCCACATGATGTGAACCGGGGGACGGAGTTGGTGTGTAGCGGTTGGATTATTGGGATGGGTTAACATACATTTTTCATTATGCATATGGTTTGATACTGATGAGGGCTGAGACCTAAGTGAAATTGTACTGGGCTTTGGCCCACACACATTGTTCTATTACTGTAATAGGCTCCGGCCTAGACTGATTCTGAATTCTGTCTATTCACTAACTGTTTTAGTTTAGGAGGGGATTACACACTGAGTTTTCATAAACTCACCCCATTTATTAACTGTGCAGGTAATCTCTAGTGATAGGTGGATCGTTGCTGTGAGGGACTCGGAGATGGCCACGCACTACTTATGTTTTCAGATTTGTTTATTTACTGTTGAGTATTTTGATTTGGGCTGTAATAAGGCCTCTTTTAATTTCTGGTTCTAAATCTGGAATTTTATATACTGTTTTATAACTGCTGGAGTAGAACACAGTTTTCTTTTCCAAAACAATAACTATTTTTCAAAATATCACGTTTTCGCAACTGTTTAAAATTAAGCTTCAGCAGAAAGTAAGGTATTAAGGGAATTAACGTTTCACAAGTTTTAAAATGGCCAGAGGTTTTAAAGTAAGAAGGGTTTGCAATGAGAACATGGTTTTCGAAAAACACTTTAATGTGACACGCCAGATCCGGGCCTAACTTCTAGGGCGGGTTTGGGGTGTTACAATCATCGCACTATCGGACATCTATTTGGTACTTTTGAGTTGTTTATTTATGGTATATGGCATGTATAGGCTAGATGTTGTATTTTGGTTGTGATTATAACCATGAGAGTTGGCTTGTAAATGATGTTAATATTGATGTATGTTTGGCTAATAGAAATGACTTTGGCTAATAGAAATGGCTTACTTTGGCATGTTTGGTATGAATATGGTTAATTGAATTGTGGAGTTTAAATGCTTAAGAAATGCTTTGATGAAGTATGATTTTAGAAATTGAGTTGATAAGTAATTGATTAGGTAAATGGCATTGAATTGAGTATTGAAATTGGTTGAAATGGCTATTGTATGAATTGTGCATTTGGTTGATGTTTTTAGCTACCTAATTGAATGATGAAATGGTACCATTTTGGTTGTTTATGTGAGCATGAGTTAGGGTGGCAAATTGACCTTGCAAATGGTCTATTTTTGTCCACACGGGCGTGTGTCTCAGCCGTGTGTGACACAGGATCATGTTACACGGCCGTGTGTCCCATGGTGTTGTTATTAAAATGAATTCAGTATGCCCCACAGGGTCTCACACACGGGCATGTGACTGGCTGTGTGATACAAGTCAGTGTACTCCCTATTTGGCACACAGCCTAGCACACGAGCGTGTGACATGGCCATGTTGCATAAGTCAGTATACCCTACAGTTTTGGCACGGCATAGTACACAGTCTGGCACACGGGCGTGTGTGGCCACTTCGAAGGGCACACGGGCGTGTGATTGGCTGTGAGACCCAAGTCAGTATGTATGTCCTGTTTCCACACTGCTTGAGACACGGGCGTGTCTGGAGCTGTGTGAGGCACACAACTTGTTCACACGGGCGTGTGACCCCTGTATGGTTGAAATTTGTCTAAGTTTCCAAAATTTTCGTTTGATATCGGTTTAGTCCCGAACCACTTCTAAAGCATGTTTAAGGCTTCGTAGGCCCTTATAAGGGACAACGTAATTGTGTTGAATGATTTATGAGAATGAATGCTTTATGGTTGATAAATGTATGCTATACGTTGTGTATTGATAGGTAATACCTCGTAACCCTACTCTGACGACGGATACGAGTTAGGGGTGTTACAAAATCCTTTCCATAATGAGGTCAATAGGATTACTCGTCTGAGCTAAAGCCCATCAGCAATAAATGCAGGACCTCATTCATTTCGGGAAAGCACATATATTCATCAGAATTCAATATTCAAATGAAACTTTACCTTTTTTTCAGCATTTCCGAACATGTATTAAATTCTTCATCATAACAATCAAATAATTCACATCAATATAAGTCACATTCCATACAAACAAAACATTCAATTTAACATATTTATAGGCTCGATTAAGTTATACAAACTTACCTCGACACTGGTTCGCATATAAAATCTACTAATCAGAAACATTTTCTTTTCCTCGATCTAACCTCAAATTTGTGTTTTCTAGATCTATATAAATAACTTTAATCATCAATTTTACACATTCCATATTTATTTGGACTCAATTTACGTCCTAGGAAAAATTACCATTTTGCCCCTAACTTTTCCATAAATTTCAATTTCGTCCCTAAGCTCGAAAAATGAAATTCATGCAATTTACTTCCTATTCCAAGCCTAACTAAAATTTCAATATAAATTTTACAACACATTTTCTATAAATTTCAAAATTTTTCATCAATTTTCACAACTTTGCATTTTAGTCCCTAAATCATGTTTTCATCAAAAATCACTTTGTAAAAGTTGTTTATCTATCAACAACCTTTCATTTTCTACCATAAATTTCTAATTTTTAGCATATACATCCGTGATCTAATTTCCATAGTTTGATAACTCTTCAAATTGATCCCCAAATAGATAAATTAAGCTACCCTAGTTTCAAAAATATTAAAATTACTAAAAAAGGACAAGGAAACTTACCCAATTAAGCCATGAAAGTTTTTTCTCTCTCTCTAGGGTTTCCATGTATTTTTTGGAGGAAGAAAATGAGAAAATAAGATGATAATTTTAAAATAAGATGATAATTTTATTATCATCTTTTAATTAATTAAATTATTTCAATTTCCAATTTAATCCTTGCCCTTTTTCTAAATTTCCATGGATGAGTCACTAAAATATCTACATACTTTTCTTTAATGGTCTAATTACCATATAAGGACCTCAAGTTTTGAATTCCATAGCTATTTAATCGTTCCAGCTACTAGAATTCAACTTTTACATTTTATGTGATTTAGTCCTCGTAATTAAGCACATAATCGATAAAAATTTCTTATCGGGATTTTCACATGACATTTCTAACATAATACGGACCATGTAATAAAATAAAAATAAATTTTATTTTCGGATCGGATTTGTGGTCTCGAAATCACTGTTCTGATTTCACTAAAAAATGGGTTGTTACATTGGGTACATCGATGTGGTGTTTGGGGATGGTGGCTAACATAGTGCCTCCAATGGTGGACCAGTAGGTAGTGAGGTCACCTCGAGCTCCTCAATCTCTTTACATAATGCCTCGATCACAGCCTTCAAGGTCTTATTCTTTTAGTTGAGAGTGTTGATGGTCTCAAAGAAAGACTCCTCCAACTCCTCCTTGAGCTCTTCTCGAATGGACTAGAGTAACTCGACACGCCCTTTGGTGTCTTTTACGCTAGTCACAAGCTACACGACCTTCAACTCTATTTTGGCCATGCTGGTCTTCACGGTAGCAACCATCTCCTTTAAGTTAGCCATCGATATTGCCTTTTTCCCCTTGGCAGTAGCCGCCTCCTAAATCTTTATGGTGGATGGACAAGCCTCCATGACACCCTTGACTTCATGACTCGTGATATCCTCAGCCAACATGGTTAGCACACTCAAAGTACTAGCTCTAAGAGCAACTTGTCATGTGCTTGGAACTTAAGCCTTACTACATATGACCTTAGGCTCAAACAGCTAACTATCGATGCATAAGAGACCTTGGACATTTTCTAAGTAAAAATGAGTGAAAAAGTAAGCAAAGGATGCTAGCAAGTAGGCAAGAGGATGCTTTAGTACATGAGATAGCTTTATTACAATGCTCAAGTCACGTACAAGTGTGGGGAGGATGGCCTCCTAATATTAAGGCCTAAAATGATCCTAGGCTCAAATATCTCAGTCAAAGGTAAATTACAAGCCTTTTAGACAGTTCTCTTGCATTCCAACCTTGCCTAAGCCTCTCCAACTGGTTCTGGCTCTAGTGCTTGCCTAACGTGATCATGTTCCTGATGTGGGCTATGCACATCCCTAATCCACATCTTAAGTAGATTTGGACCTTATAGCGTGGTGGCCTCGATTGTGAAGGACAATTGGACCAATCACGACCGCAAATGGTGGCAGATCGTGTCGCATACCCACTAATTATATATTATTATAATAATTTATGACCAACAGTATATATGCTTTCTCAACACTTAGATCAAACCTTCTAAAAGCACCATGTTGTCATCCCTTGCTATATGCATGAGGTTTTAATGTAATTTTATTTCCTAGTCCAGTCGCATGTAACTCCAAACACATTGCAATGCAAATAAAAAAAAACTAGTTTTCAAATTATTCTTACTAGATTTTATCATGCAATGTGGGTGAAAGAAAATTAGAATATTAAAATTGCATTTATAGAAAATGATTAAATTATAGTTGAAATGATAAAATGTTTATAGTTAAACATATTTTATGCTTGGGTTTCATCTGACAGTGTATTTTTTGTTGTTTTATTTAAATATTTCATATAATAATTGCAATTAAAAAAAACTAAAACACCATTCTATTAATATTAATGTTTATTAAAAAAAGACATTTAAATAATTTCTAACCGAATTGGTATCTAATTGATAAGTAACACCAATTCAATATAATATTTTTAAAAAATATAGATTCCACTCTAAAAAAGGTTTTGATTTTAACTCATCGTAACTAAGGACAATGGGTTGATTTTTAACATCTTAATGTTCAACTCGTAAATCTAATCAAATTTGTTTTCAATTTTAATTAATATTGCGAGTCTTTTATTTGAACTCGGCACAAATAATCAAACCTAAAATGAAGCAAGCTCATTGTTATTAAATGAATAATCCTAATTGATTTTGTTTGAATAATTCAATCTTTGATTAAATTCGAATTCTAAAAAGTAAAAATCTATCCAACTTTAATCGAAGCTACCGAAAAACAGATCCAATTTGATGTCTTCTACAACTATCACCCAACTATATTGGTCACACCCCCAAGGAAAGTACATGTACTACCAGAGAAATGATCTGTTCGCTACTCTTCAGCGTGCAAGTATTTTATTATTTATTTTATATTGAAATAACAACACCAAGTAGTTGGCTGTTGGCAAATCGCTGAGTACCACCTAAAGGCAAACCTAGTTAGCTGACATTGACCCACATCACCATTGCTTTAGTTTGCTTTTGAAAGTCTCAAAAACTGGAACGAGAATGAACTCCCAGATGAAAAGTTGCAAATGGGTGCCGGTAGGATACTAAAGCAGGAAATAAAATACTGTGTTTTAGGGAAAACAGGCAGGGCCTTATGGCACAAAACAATTTAAATAGTCAACTTATGTGATCCATCCAATCACAGAATTTTCTCAGATGCAAAAGATTACTGATGACCATAATCAAGAGATACATTTCACTACAAATCATATCCCAAGACGCTTCCAAACCACATCATGAGTATCCCACAACTTAGCATAGCAATTCAGTGAATCCTGCCACAAACAAAATCAAGTTGGTAAATCTTCAAGGTTGAGATAGCTGCCATAAACTACTACAATTCTGGAACTGCTTAGTGCATTTCCATATCTCACACAGTCAAACAACTCCAAGTAAGACAAATGCACTCACTATCTTCTAGAAGATAAAGCTGCCCCAGTTGCCCTGCCATTGTACAGGACAGTTAAGCTTTAACAAGTTGAGGCATACAAACATACTTATAAATAACCATCAGCTATCCGCTGAAAGATTAAGCCACATACCTGCCCTGCTGTTTTCCAGCAAAATTAGAATTAGACCTTCCCTGACCAGAGGCCTGCCTTTCAACATTTTTCAGACTTGATCTCTCAGAATTTGCTCCATTAGATTTGCTCAATATTTTTACATTTGAGAGATTTCCAGCCACTCCAAAAGAAACACCATTGGGATGTTGATTCTGCATTCCTGACAGCTGTGAATGATCACCAGCTGCAGTTTTGGAGATAACTGCATACCCCTTGAAAGCAGCATTCTCATTCTTCGCATGGTTGGAGTCAGCTGTTGGGAGACCCTTCTTTAGTCGGTTAGGTTGTGCCATTGGAGTAACAGCAACAGAAGGCAGAATCGAGGAGTAAGGAGATGAGGCTGCAGCTGCTGCAGCAACTTTAGCAACAGCAGCAGTGGCTGCTATCATTTCTTGTGCTCCCTCTCGAAGCCGAATATAATCGCCCTCAATCAGAAACAACTGAAATCACAATTTCAAATCTTCAGAAATTATAGTCCAAATGCCTGTAAAAAGAAAAGTAGAGAGTTGCAAGAAACAAACCGCAGGGTGACCGGCTACAAAGTCATCCAGCTTTCCATACTTCTTGTAATCATGCCAGTGTAAAGGTGCAAGCATTTTCCCCAACCTATTTGGTAGCTGCAATAGAAAGATACAAGTCAAACCCCATTCTTGCAGGACCTAGTATCTTAGTAAGTTGACCAATGAAAATTTATTAGCAGACCAACCGTGGAACTGATCCGAATTTTGCCACCAGTTGGAATCGTGCGAACAATGCAAGCCAACAAAGACCTCTCATCAAGCAGAGCTGTCTCTGAAGTCTTAGCTGATATCAGGTTATTAGTCTGGCCAGTTGAGACCGGCTTTTCAGGCAAAATAGCACCAGTTCCATTTTTTATTGTCGTTTCACAGAAATTAACAGAATGCAGTGAAGTATCATGAGATGGACTGGCAGCAGCAGCAGCTGCAGTACTTGTTTCCTTCGCTGTTGGGATTTGATCCTCTTGCACATGATTATTCATATTCAGAATATTTTGTTCCTGTCCAATTCAAATTTAAGGAGATGTTAGAACTGAAAGATTCAAAGATTCCCAACTGCTTGAAGACTAGCCAAACTGACAAACCTTGGGTTCAGAGCTCAATCTTAAAGCACCATGAAATTGTGAAGAGGCCTGCGGCATGGCTGGCTCAGGTTGGGAGTCCACAAGGTAACTTGCATTAATTGACTCATCAACCTGAAAAGAGATAGTCTCAGTAAGTTCCAATAACAGATAAAAACAACACACAGTGAGTAGAATGATCTAGATTTTTTTAGTACCTGAGCTTTCCCAGAAGATGATGATATCACAGAATTGGGCTCTGCCCCTTGGTTCATATGATCTAGATAGTCTGAACGAATGGCTTGTCCATTGACAGACAAGTCATACTCATACTTTACATCTGAGCTCCCAAGCTTTTGATCTGTTTGGGATGGTGGAATATGATTCTCTGCAGACAGCTGTAAACCCTCTGGGGAAGTCTGAGAAACATGATGAAAAACCATTACACACAACAAAGAAAACGTTGGGAAAATTGAAAATGCACAGGTTTGACCATACCAGCTGGTTCTGCCACTGTTGGATGGATGCTGTATCTGGCATTGAGTAGTGTCCAACATGAGATGTCACAGAATGGGGAGCTCCCTGTTGATGCATGATAAATGAATGCAGAGCAGACACCTGCCCAGGTGGGAGGTATGTAGGCAACCCAAGTGGAGCAATTGGAACACTTGGAACATGGTCATTCTGATTCTAAGAGTAAACAAGTCAATTAAAGGGAACAAAGCTGAAGTAATAAAACAAGTTATAAACAAGATAGAAAGGATCAGAATTTGACCATTATTAATAAAAGCCCAAGTTCTACAACTAAACTACTTCTAATATAAGTTTACAAGCACCATCAGAAACCAGACATTAGATAAAATGTTGAAAGAGGGAGGGAGGGTTGGAGTGGTCAACAAAAACCAAGAGACTTGTATCATATTTTGGCAATGAAATAAATTACAATATGAAAAAAGGCATGCACCTATAACATAGATGGCTATAAATATAATATTTATGACACAATCTAAGCAAAACATCAGAAAAGCCAGCAATTTTACCGGATTTGGTGCATTTCCAGGTGAAACAAAAGTTTGGACATTGTCTGAAGCCCCATTTGAAATAATCCCAGTATTAGCATTTGTTGCACCACTTCCATTAGAATCCACCTGTTTCCCATTAGTTTGACCAAATTGAGATACATCTTTTGATTTTGTTCGGGACGTATGTGATTCATCAGTATAAGAACCATTCCTCTCTCTCACATCAGCCAGCTCAAGTTGAAGTTGATGTATTGTATGCAAATGAAGTCTCTCCATCTCTGCAAACTAACATTAACAACCAGGAATAAGATCAACGTAATTGCTAAAACTGACATCCAATCTATTAAGTGAGAAGTGTAAACAAGAAACTAAAGATTTGTCTACCTGTCTCTGACATCCATGCCAGAGCTGGTTATATTGCTCTGTACGTTCTCTCAACTCAGCCTGTAAGGAGTGGTTTGTACTTGACTGCAAAGCATCCATCTCCTGGACACGAGAAATCCAAGTTTGGGCATCTCTCAACTGTTCATCCTTATAAAGAATGGCTTCTTGAGCAGCCCTATACTGAAGAATAAGACCACTATTAGAACATGTAGCTTGCTGTCTTCTATCAATCGGCATTATAGTAAATTGAAACTGTTACTTGGCTTAAATTTCCAACACAAACAATTCTGTTATCATAAATTTAGTTCATCTGAAAGTAAGAAATGCCATTTTCAAAAGCCTGCAGAAGCACACCACGGATAGTTTAACAGAATATTCAACCTTAATCTCAGGAAATAAAAATAGAAAAAGGTTAAAATCAAGTAAAAGTAGTGACCTGTTCCTGCAAGTCAATAAGCTGCCTCTCTTTCTCTTGAACATGCTCTTGAAGATCATGTATCTGTTTTATGTGTTGAGCTCTCTCAGCCTCTGAATGATCACGTTCTCTTCTGCCAAAAGACAAAGAATAGGAAACCCATAAAAGTTTCAGAAGGTTTAAACACAGCTGCAAGGCTAATGTATTAAAAGCAGTAACCAACAGAAGAAGCTGAAAACTATTTGAGAATGCCATTCAGATGCTAAGCTAATATATTAACTCAACCCTTGGATAGGTTTAGAAAATTTCAGGGAAAAATAAACAAAGCATTAATATCAATGGTAATCCTTAGAGGTTTATGTTTACAGCAAATAAAAAGGCCTTAACCATAAAACATGGACCTGAAAGTAGCCAGTTCCTTGTTTTGCTCTCTGAGAAGATCTTCCTTTGCCCAGACCTGCCAAGATAACCAAGTAGGGCTAATTTATACATGACTTTCTAAACATCATACTTTAGTTTAAAAGAAAAATAAAGCTTATCCAAAAGCAGGATAAACATATTGATGGACCTCTTCTTTATCAACTTTGATGGAATGCAACTCTCTGTCTTTCTCTTCCATTTTCCTTTCGAATTCATGTATGGTCTGTTCTCTTTCATCGAGTTGCTCCTAATCAAGCATAAAGCCAAAATATAGATTGAAGGTCACAGGACAGCAATATTGTAGAACCTACTTGTAGCATGCTTGGAATAATTTCAAGCGCCAATGGATCTGATTGGTTTTTTATAGACCACTCAAACTGTCAATCATAAGACATTCAATATGTAATTTCAAAATAAATAACAATATGCCCAGGATACAACTCCGGAAGAAAAAAGGAATATGTCTTTACTGACTTCCACAGTCGAAACATGATGACATTATTTCTTAAAGTTTATAATCTGAAATTCTGTTTCATATCTTGTTCATAAATAAAGATCAAATTTTAATTCATAGAAGCAACAAAAACTTCTTTTTCTCTGAAAGTTGAATTGCAGAACAATCATACTATGAATCACATTCTAAATTCAAACCTCAAGCTTGGCAACAGCATTGACATGGGCTGTTATTTTTGCATCACAGCTGCTCTGAATTTCCAGGACCCTTGATCTTGCAATTGCCTGTGCTCGGAGTTCAACCTCCATCTGCAATAGCTCCTCTCTTTGTCTAGTAATATTGTGGATCCTCTGTTGTAATACATCATCATCTAAACTTTCATCAGCCGTGATTGAGCAGAAGTCAACATCAGCAGGCTCTCTTCCGTGCTGCACCTTGATAGACATTCAACAATGTTCACTACTCACCATTCTCATAATAGAATTTAATTTTAAGATTAAAATACCTTACCTCATATATGGTTCTCTCATCTGACTGTCCCAACTTTGATCTGTCCATTTCCTGCATGTCACAATAGAAGAAAACATACAATGAACATCAATGGTCTATCGAATATAGCAATAATTATCTTTCGCCACTTAACCAATATAACTTGATGCTCAATTCTGCCCTTCAGAGCTGGACATTTCCTTACAGCACTAAACACAAAACACTTAACTCTTGGGATCATATAAACACTTAGACCATTTGAATTAAACCCAATTAACACCCCTAATTATTTCAACCAACAATGGGACAATCTTTTCATCAACGTAACCCCCTTTTTTTAATTAATGCGCCAAAATGCTACAATTTTGAGCAGAAGTTGGTTCATAAATGACTCCATCAAAAAGTCCGAGCCAAATTCTATTACTAATAAACTCACTAAGTGAAAAATAATAGCGTTACTTAATAATGAAAACTCGAAGTGTATACAACCAAGAGAGCAAGAAAAGAATGAGAACAGAAAAAGATAAACCCTAATTTTTTTGGTTAACACATGTGAAGAATCCCAAACACTAGAAGTTAAAACCAAATCAAACCCGGTAACTGTTTTTTACTTGCTCATAGGAGCCAAACAAAAGGAATTTTCGCTCTGAATCCAACATTCTCTCAGAACTCAAATAATGCCAAAAAGCGAAGATATTCATCAAAAATGAAATTTACCACTTCATCCCCATGGCTACGAACCAGGTGATGGTCGGAAACGGCACGCCACTCCTTACGCGACGATGACGACATTGGGAGCGCACCGCCCCGTGCGGCGGCAACAGCGGCCGCTGCCTCCATTGAATCAGAATGCCCGACACTACACCAACTATCTCACTTTCTCTCTATCTGCAAAAAGCAGACCCAAAAAGAAAAATGGAAAAGAAAAAAAAAATCTAGGGTTTTTCAATTTTCAATTAAATAAATAAACCAAACCCTAGAACTGAATAAAATTAAAAGAAAAGATCGCAAATGATAAAAGAGAAAGAGATGGAGAACAATGGGGGAAGTTAGGTTTTAATTTAAAGATTGGAATTTGGAGGGTTTTTGGAGAAAATTTTTAGTTTAGTTCGATAAATAATAGTGAGATTTTAACGCAACGGAGAGCGAGAGAGATGATTGGGTGTGTGAACTTTCGACCGGGTAAGGCTCCCGCCATTTATAGTGCAACTTCGTCCACAATAGGATCCCATCACGCTTTCTGGTCGCGCGTGTCCTGCACTTTTCTGGTCTACCAGTACTAGTAGTAGTCAATATTTTTGTCACACTGCTTCATGCACTATGAATTTTGCTAATATGGTTTTTATACCGCATTTTATAAGAGTATCTAATTTACATTGCAAGAGTTTATTTGCGTGTATTAATTAAAATATTATTTCATAAAATAATGAAAATTATTTATAATTTTATAAAGAAATATTGTATTACAACTTTTTAAATTAATTTTTAATATGAAAAATAATATTTTATAGAATAGTAACAAAAGGTGTATAGAGTTGTTAAAAAAAGAAATACCATTTTTTAGAAACAAAATGACATTGTATTAAGGTTTTTCTTAAATTAAATTCTAATGTTACATACATTGCATGTAATTTTATGGGTTTAATTTTTAATTAGTTTTTAAATAACTCATTTTTACTTATTGTTATCTATCATTGGTAATGATAATTCTCTTAATTTTTAAATAATATGCAAATTTGAAACTATATGAGAAAGTAAGCTATAATGGTAATTTGAAAAAAATAAAGGGTAAATTACATTAACAGTCACTCAACTTTGAGGTAGCTAACAAAACAGTTACCTAGGTTTCATTTCAATCACTCAACTTTTGAAAAATAACAAAACAGTCACTAACGTTATAAAAAAGTGACAAAATAGTCACTGATTAACAATTTCCATTAGTGTCTTAACGTGACAGCTGATGTGGCAAGCTAACTAGCTGATGTGGCCAGTTAATTTGCCACGTTGGATGTCCACAGTGGAAACCCACCCAATTTAAGAAGAAATTGAAAAAAAAAACCCTAAAAAACCCCTGAATAACAGAGAAGAAGAAGTGACTGTAAAAAAAAAGTATTCTTTTTCCTTTGTTGGTTCTGTTGAAGATGAAACCTTGCTTGAAAGATGTAACTTTCCAACAAAATGCGTATTAAAAGAACAAGTTTCATTAAAGAATGAATGCAAGGTATTTGCTCGAATGCTTAAAAGAACTAGTATCGGTGTCAACATATCTTCGCGAAACTGGAATTGGGGAAAATGGTGATTATGCTAGAAATGGTTTGGACATTAGTCATTTGATTAGCATTCTAAAGTTTTGTGGTGGTGAAGGATTTTTAGAATTTGGAAGGACTTACCATGGTTTGATTATAAAGACTGGACTTGATGGGGATGAGTTTTGTAAATACCAACCTTATTGATATGTAAGCTAAATGTGGAGACATAGATAGTGCAGTTATGGTATTTAATCAGATGCCTCATCTAGATGTTGCTTTATGTAATTGTTTGATTTCTAGTTATGCTAATTGTGGATTATTTGAAGAAGCTTTTAGGTTGTTCATGAATTATGAAAGCTGGGGTAACAAGCTTAACTCTTATACATACTCATTTACGCTAGCAATTTGTGGAATCCTTTCAACTACCGAAGAAGGAAAACAGCTCCATGCTCAAGTTGTGAAGATGTAATATTTATCAGAAACAATTGTGAGTAATGGACTTTTGACAATGTTTTCCAAGTGTGAGTCGATGGCGGATGCTGAATCACTATTTGAATGGCTTCCGCAAAGGAATATTGTTTACTCGCGGAATATTCTTCTTCTTCTTCTTCTTCTTCTTCTTCTTCTTCTTCTTCTTCTTCTTCTTCTTCTTCTTCTTCTCTATTATTAAGGGGGTTTTTAGGTTTTTTTTTTCAATTTATTCTTAAATTTAATGGGTTTCCATTGTGGACATCTAACGTGGTAAGTTAACTAGCCACATCAGCTAGTTAACTTGCCACATCAGAAGTCTCGTTAAGACTGTAACATCCTGATTTTGGGTCTAGCTAGAACAGTGGTTTCAGGACTACAAATTCGACACAGAAAAATTTATCTTTCTTATATTTTTATGGTCTACATTTTTTTGGAATAATTTTGTGAAAATTTTGTTCGAAAATTTTGATGTTTGAGCATTCAATTTAGCAAAAATGACTAAATTGCAAAAAGTGCAAAACTTGAGTTCTAAAAGCTAGAGGTGTCTAATTGCTATGAAATTTTAAATTGAAGGTCCTTAAATGGTAATTAGACCATTTGTTAAGTTAGTGGACAAAAATGGACATGAAGTAAGAGAAATTCTATGTTTTAAGAAAAGGGCATTTTAGTCATTTGGTAATTAAATGAATTAAAAAGAAAAAAAAGCCAAAATCTTGTCCATCTTCTTCTCTCATGGTTGAATATCCCTAAGGAAGACATATCTAGGGTTTGTTCATCTGCCAAGCTCGATTTTAAGTCCGTTTTAGCCCTGTTTTTAATGATTTTCATGTTTTTGAGATCCTTACAACCTAATCTAGCTTATTCAAGGACTAATTTGAAAGAAATATGAATTTTAAAATTTTACCCATGTTAGATATTTGCGTATTTTGATGTATAATAGTAGAAAATGCATGTTTGGTGTTAGATAAACAACATTTACTAGGTGATTTTTGATGAAAATGTAAAAAAGGACCTATTTATAAAAGTTACAAAAATGAGTAGTAGAAGTGTGATTAAATGAAAAATGTGGGCTGGTGTGATTATGAAAATGGTTCGGCTAGGGTTGGGTTTTGAAGAAATGGAATACATTTCATTTTACGAGCCTATAGACTAAATTGTAAAAATGTAAAATATTAGGGGCAAAAATGTAATTTTACCATAATATGATTTTTGGATGGAATTGAATAATGTGAGTATTAAATGAGTTAAATTTGTTATTATAGATCAAGAAAAACGAGGTTCAAACCTAGATCAGGGGAAAAACAAAATGTTTGACGATTAGGCCCCATTTCTACTATTTTGTACTGAGGTAAGTTCATATGTAAATAATGCATTATTATATTTATGTTTTAAATGATTTAATATTGTATGAATTGTGATTGACTCTTTGGACGTATTCGACAAAGTTTCGACAAGCGAAAATTCTTGGTTAAGCCTTAGGAATAGAATAGGATGCGAGTGACATGTCACTAGGAACCCATATGTTTATGTGATATGGGTGCTGGTCTCGTACATCCTACCAGTGGCTGGGTAGTCTGGCATATGTTGCGGATACCTAACAGCTTGTGTAAACAGCACTATGTAGCTACGTCCTAACTGACAGCTTGCGTGAGCAAGCCCATGAATAGGTCGAAAACGAGCCTATATGTATTATGAGATGTGAGGTAGCTATGGCTACATATATGGCACTTATGTGCAAGATTTTCGAGTATCCGTTAATATTCTGAGCGTTCAACGGGAATGTCAAAGTTGTGAAAGAATACAGTTATGTTGTGAGTTGGTACAAGTATGTATGTAAAACTTATACGTAATGAGCTTGATATATGATCAAACCCTTGGTAAGGTTGTGATTGAGTAAGTTATGACTATAAGAATTTAATAAAATTCATGTCAATTTTCATTATGTTAATTGTATGTTAAATGTGTGGTTATGATGCTTATTATTTGCATAGGAACTTACTAAGCTTTATAGCTTACTCTCTTCCTTTCCCTTATCTTATAGTGTCACCAAGCTAGCTCAGGGTTCGGAGACCGTCGGAGATCCACTCACACTATCAACAATTATTTTGGCACCAATGATTTCAACATGTTGAGTTATGGCATATATAGGGGACTTGGTTATTTTGTTATGTGTCATAATTGATTTGGTCAAATGTGTTGGCTTATATTGGTTGAAAATTCATTTTGTATAAGGCTCTTTTGAGATTTGGTACTATTGGTATAAGCAATTTATATGATGATGCCTTTCATGGATGTGGAAATTCACATGATTTGAGTTGATAAGCATGTGATGTGGTGTATGATAGATGGTAGTATGTGAATGATGTGTTGATGTCTTGATTGTGGCTAATTTGGTTGTATGTATATGTTTGGATTGGTGCTATGATATGTTGTGTAGGTGTGTGCATAAAAGGGTGGCAAATAGGCTTGGTAAATAGCCTTATTTTTGTCCACATTGGTAGACACACGGACGTGTGTCTAGGCCGTGTGTGACATATGGTCTGCCTTATAGGCATGTGTTCCGGCCGTGTGTCCCCTGCACCTTAATTTTGAGAAACAGAATGCTCAGAATTGAGTACACGGGTAGAGACACGGGCATGTGTCTTAGCCGGGTGAATGACATGGCCTCAAGCACTGGTTTGTGTCCTGGGCGTGTGAAGTCTGCACCTATTTTTGTGAAAATTAATTTTCCACACGGCTTAGCACATGATCATGTGACTTGGCCGTGTGATCTCAATTTGTTCATGAGTTACAAGTCAGAGAGTTACACGAGGTCGAGACACGGGCGTGTGACCCCTGTTTAGTGGAAAATTTTCTAAGTTTTGTAAAAATTTCTAAAGTTCTCGGTTTAGTCCCGAACCACTTCCAATGAATGTTTCGGGCCTCGTAGGCTCGTATCAAGGGTTTTATGATTAATCGCAAAAAATTTTAATTTGGACGAAAATTTACGGCTCGAAAATGTGTATTTGATTGTGTTTAAGTCCGGTAATGCCTCGTACCTTATTTCGGCGTCGAATACGGGTAAGGGGTGTTACAAAGACACTAACAGAAACTGTTAATCAGTTATTGTTTTGTCACTTTTTTATAACGTTAGTGACTGTTTTGTTATTTTTCAAAAGTTGAGTGACTGAAATTAAACCTAGGTGATTGTTTTATTAGCTACCCCAAAGTTGAGTGACTGTTGGTGTAATTTACCCAAAAATAAATTTGATAGAATAGATCAAATTTTGGTCAATAAAATAAGTAAAGAAGCATATCGATTTCTCAAAGTGAGCAAGGGGAGTATTTCATCTCCTATTTACGAGTGATCAACTAAGCAAAAAGAGAAGGCCAACTTCAAGGCCTCAAAGTGAACATGGGGAGTATATTGATTTCTCATCTCCTATTAGCAAATGCTAATTTCTAATTTTTCAAAATGAATAAAGAGTCATGTCATGCAATAAAAGGAATTTTGGAGAAATATTATAACCTATTAGGTTTGAGAATAAGTTATGACAAATCAAAGCTCAAAATCAACAAGAACTATCACCCGAAGTTTAAAAGAATATTCAGATGCTTATTGCAAGTAAAGGCAAGTGAAAACATGGGAAATACCTGGGAATGGGGATATTGGGCTCATGAATAAAAAATGTAAAATCTTTCAACCAGAAATTGATAAAATGGAGTCCAAATTATCGTTGTGGAAATCAAAATTATTGGTCAAAAAGGTAAGTTAAACTTGATCAAATTAGTGATGTTGAGTGTTCCTATCTATCAATTTTCAAGTTTTAAAGCCCAAAAGAATACTTATGATAGAATGGATCAATTAATGAGGAAATTTTGGTGGGGGGATGAACTAGACAAAAGAAAGTTGCATCTTATCAACTGGTATAGAATTTGTTCAAACAAATCCATAGGCGGTCTTAGAATTATAAACATGCAAGTAATGAACAAAGCATTTTTGGCTAAACTTGCTTAGAGGATTAATAATGGGAATAACTGGCTTATTCAAGTGACTTTAGTTGTACAAAGGACAACTTTCTCCAAATAGAAAGAAAATTTAGGGATTCTTGGGCATGGAAAAGTATTCTAACCGGGAAGGAGTTATTAAAAGAGCATGTCTTATGGAAAATCCAAAGTGGATGGACTACAAGTAATGGAGGAAGGGCATATAACCTGTAACAGCCTGTTTTTCAGTGGTGTCAAAAATAGTAGTTTCGGGACCACAAGTTTGACAAGTAAGTTTGTATAATTAATATTTAAATTATACGAGTCAATAATAATTTTATATTGAATTTTGATTTGTGGAATTTTAACCAATTGAATTAAAAGTTTGTATAAGTGGCTCGGTTCAAAAGTCAAGTGGTTATTGAAAATGAGGTATTAGGACCTCATTCCCGTAATTTAAGGCCGTAAATATTTTTATTAAATATTTATAGAGTTGTATTATATGTGAATTAAAGTTTGGTTCGGTAATTTTCATGATTTATTGCTTAATTACGGTAAAAGGATTAAATTGTAAAATAGGTAAAAGTTAATTGCTATAGATTTAAAATAGTAAAGGGGCAAAATGGTAATTAAACCATGGTTAAAAAGTCTAAGCGGTGGTGACATGATTATAATCCACTAACTTTTGGGCTAATTCCTCATTTAGTCCTAATTATTTTAGGATTAAATTGAAAATTAAGCTTGTTTAGTTAAAATTTAAAATAATTGAAGGACCAATTGTGAAATTAAACCTTCCTTGGTTAGTAATTATACCATATATTTATATTATGGACATTATTTAATAGTTTTACAAGTTATATTAATAGGGTAATTTAGTAAAAAGTTAAAAATTAAAGTTAAAATTAAATAAATTAAAAGATATTATTTCATTTTCCTTTTTTTTATGGGTAGAAAGCTGAAACACCATTGCTAGGGCATGAGAAGCTTCTGCCAAGCTTTGATTGCATGATAGGTAAGTGAAATCTCACCCGATTATAGAAATTTTTATGTTTTTGAGCTCGTATTAGCTTAATCTAGCTAATTCTAGGACTAATTTGTAAAATATAAAATGTTATGAATTATGCTATTGATGAATTTGAGTTATTCTTGAAATTTTAATGTTCAAGGGCTAAAATGTAAAAATAATAAAAGTATAAGGACTTGATGAATAATAACAGCAAGTATGGGCTGTAATGAAGTGGTTAATAGATAGGCTAAGTTTGGATTTAATAGAAAATGGTTAAATTGCATATTTGGACCAAGGGACTAAATTGCATAAAAGTGAAATGTTAGGGGTAATTTTGTAAAAAAGTCAAAAAGGACTTAATTGCATAAATGAGTTAATTTTACTGTTGAAATTAGTGAATTGAATGAAAATTATTATTTTAGATCAAGAACGAGTGGAAAATAGAGGAAAGGAGAAAATTATCGAATAGTCCCTGTACTTTGTCATTTCTGTAATTTAGTCAAGTAAGTTCATTCGGTTTAATTTTAGTACATTTACATATGTATTACATGAACTTAATTGTATAATATTGGATTATATTGATGTGTATAATTGGAAATGGAAATAATGAATTGAAATGACATCGATCACTGATTGAGATACTATGAGCCATTACTACGAATCAATCCTATAAGTTCATGCATTTATTTATGCTTCTAATAATCCTTATTTTCTTTATTAATGTACTATTATTTAATGTTATATTATATATCGAACGAATTTCAATGAGCGACATCCATCGATTTACTGAATGAAGCTCAAATGAAAGTTATCCACTAATATACTGATTAGTGCTCAAACGGGCAATATTTACTGAATCTACTGAAATGTATACACTATCGAGCCATACCTACTAAATCTACTGAAATGTATGCGTTTTCGAGCCATACCTATCGAATCCACTGAAAAGTATGCTCTATCGAGCCATACCTATTGAAAGTTGCTCAAATGAGCATTACTCATTGAATATACTGAAATAATGTACAGATTGTTACTTCTCAGACAAAGTTGCGATTTACGGGAATTTTATTATTTAAATTTAAATTGATTACTATGTTTAGTTGGAAAAGCTTACCAATTTGTTAAACGAATTTAGTAAGCTTTATTCAAGCTTACCTGTATTTGTTTCATTTTGTAGATTTCGTTTTGAGGGCTAGGAAGATCAGATCAACACAAGGAATCACACTATCCGGGAAATCTTGACAATATTGACAATATGTGGAACAATGGTATAAAATAAAATAGATGTTTTTGATGTGTAAACCAATCTTGTATATGCAGCTTTGGATATTAAATGTCATGAAATGTATTGTGGTGTCAATGATGGCACATTGGTTAGGTACATAGGTTGAATTGTTTGACATGTTTGAGTGTTATTGAATATGGTATTTGGCTTGTAAAGTTGTGTTTGAATGTGTTTAGGTACCTAAGCAAATGGGTGAATTTTGAGCTCAAAATTGGTCATTTTTGGGCACACACAACCTAGGACATGGGCTGTCACACTACCGTGTAATACGCATTGGCAACCTACACGGGCGTGTGCCCTGAATGTGTATCAAAACAATATAGGTGCAGATTTCACACGGGCTGACACACAACCTGTAGTGTGACTTTATGTCGAATGTTACACGGGCTAGCACACGGCCGTGTAGTGTTATTTCGAAAAGTACACAGTTTGGCACATGGGTAGCGACATGGCCGTGCCCTGCACCACACGGTCTGGATCATGTCACATGGCCTGATCACACAGCCGTGTGACCCCTATTTTGAAAATTTATAAATTTTTTCTAAATATTCTAATTTGTTTCAAATTGGTTCCTGATTGTTCCAAAACTAATTTTAAGGCCTCGTAAGCCTGATTTAGGATCCATAAGTGTATATTTACTTCGAACAGAAAAAAAAATAATTTTTTTTACTTATTCTAGTAAACTGCATGCTATCATTACTGAATGTTCTGAAATGTACAGTGGTACCCCGTAACTCTATTCTGGAAACGGAAGCGGTTATGGGTATTACATAACCGAATAAGTAACAATGAGCCTCCTGTGAATTTGAGCTGGTAGAATCTTATTAGTTCAAAACCTTTGCTTAAGGGACCTCCAAAAATGATATGTATTCATGCAAATGATGGTGAGTTCTCTATGAAGTTGGCCTATATTCAAGCTTTAAATGAGCAAGTAGGAGTATCGTACATACATAACCAAGTCGCTTTAAAAAAAGGCATGGAATTTTATTTGGTCTAGTAAACTCTCATATAAGGTGATTCTTTTTTTGTGAAAAATTCTTAATGAGGTCCTTCAGTATAAAATGACCATTAATAGAAGAATTAACATAGTGGACACTTTGTGTATCCTATGTCATGGTGAATGGGAGGATAAAAAAAACTTTTTGGGAATGCTCTTTTGCTAAAGTAGTTTGGTTTGGTTCAAAATATGGTATTCGTACCTCAGAAGTTAACTTGCAATCCATAAAGGAATTGTTAATCCAAACCATAGAAGTAGCTAGGTTGGGGATTGATGCCATTAAGGAAAAATTTGTCGATACGACTTCTCTAGAAGATATGATCTCATAGGAATGAAGTCATGTATGAGGACATCAAACCAAACTCGATAACAGTGATCAAGGAGGTAGAGGTGTACATACAACAAATCTGAGAAGCATCCAAAATAAATGAAAGTAAACCAACTCAGATAGGGAGCAAAGAGGAAGGTGTATAAACCTAACAAATCAATAGACATCATCATATTATAGTTGGTTGGTATAGAAGAAATTATAACATTGCATGGGTCTTGCACATCAAGAATCCAAATGAGAGATTAAATCATTTTTTAAGGTAACTTCAGCTATAAGAATAGTGCTATGAAAAAATTAATGCTCTTAAGATTGGTGCTAGTTGTAATTTGGAAATTTGACATCTGAGTATGTCGTATAGGAATTAATGATAGGTTTATCAAGAACATCATTAGAAATAAAACCATATTAGTGCACTGGAACAAAAACTAATCCATAAAAACATTCACTTCCTCAATAAGCGAATTAAGGTTGACTTAAAACAAGAAGTTTATGATGAGACCTTCAGATGAGTTCAAAGAAAGGGTAAGGAGAGACTAATGACTTTACAATTTTTTTTTTGTGTTCTCACATTGTTTTTGTTTTTGTTTTGTACTTTGACTTAATATAAATATATATATATATAGGTAAAACAATATGCAATAATTATAATAATAGTTCATAATAAATATGAAAGATATTTAAACTAAATTAATAAACATATTTAATAATAGTGATTAAAAATAGTTTTTGAAATTTGACTTTCTTTTAAAAACAAACCCACAAAGCATTTTTCACCTAGGCCAAATAGATAGATAAAAAAAGAAATGGTTTTAAGAACGCTTGCTTCACATAGTATAAACTTAAAGAAAAATTAAAAATAATAATGTCATAATATTATATTACCTCATCATGAATTAATATAATCTTTGATCACTCTCCGATGTCATTATTATTCGAATATGATTCGATATTGTCTCTTTGAAGAACCATGACTTTAATTCTTCGTTCTTTTTTTTATTATATATATAATTTTAACTTATTGTTAAACTAGCTTTATTTGATAAATTGTTTTGATATAATAAACAAGAATGTTTTTAAATAAAAATTTGTTTTTGAATAAAGAATTTATAAAGTTCAAAGCATAAAAATTATTTTAAGACTTCCAAACATTTTAGAAAATGTTTTGAACACTTAGAATATTTTGGACAAAGTTCAAAAATAATTTTAAACTCTTGAACTTGACTAAAATTTTTTTAAATCAATTGAAAAACTATTCCCTACAAAAAATATTGATATTTTCCAGAAAGTACAAATCCCTATATGATTTTTATTGATACCTTATTTTTTATCGATACCAAAATTGCTCATTGACTTGAATAAAAAATTGAACAAAAGTAATAAGTATCGATACTTTTCAAAATATATCGATACCTATTGAATTTTAGTGATACCTTCTTTTTATATGGATACCACTTTTGCATTATGTTTTCTATGATTTTTCAAACAATGACAAAAAGTATCGATACCCATTAAAATATATTGATACCTTTTATCAGGTATCGATAAATCATTTTTGGTATCATTGTCAACTAACTTTAACGATCACTTAATCATGCATTAAATGTTATTAGTATCGATTCTCATAGAAAAAGTATTGATACCGTTTGTTGCATGTGAATTAAATGCATTGGTATTTTTATCCCAACGACTCTATTAACTTCCACAACAACCCCAATGGTTGAAACTAAATTAGAGGGTATAAATACCATTTTCCAAAGGTCCTGCAACAAGAAGAAATCATATTCAAGCAAAAAGATCAATCAAATAACCTTTGTGCCAAATATTTTCATACTTTTCTTTCATACATTAGTGAACTTCATTGTTATTCTATTAGCTCAAGTGCTCTTCTTTGTAATTGAGCTATATTTGCAAACACATTGATCTTGTAAAGATTCTTTCTTTGTTTGTTTCTTTGTATCTCTTTGAGAGGGTTTGTTTCTTAAGGTTTGGGTAGAAACCTTAAGGCAGTTTGTAAGGTTAAACCTTATCCTCAAGGCTATCAAATTAGTAAATTTGGGAAAATTCTTAGTTGCGGAAAGCTAAGGTAGTAGAGCAGGCAATTGGGGTCGAATCATTATAAATTCTTCTGTTTAATTTTTCTATCCTTTCTCTCTAGCTTTCACAAAATTTTTAAAAGCCAATTCACCCTCTCTTAGCAATTTCGTTTGATTATTTGAGTTAAAAATTGGTATCAGAGCTAGTCTCTTTTAGACGATTTAACAACCAAAGAGGAGATTCTTGAGGTAGCTCAACATTCAGCCAATCTATGCATAAAAGATGATGTCTACATCTAATTCAGTTTTTCTTGAAAAATCACAATCCATCTCTAAGCTTCTTTACTTCAATGGTGTCAACTACTCCTATTGGAAGACAAGAATAATGTTTTTAGTGAATGATCTTTTCGTATGAGACATTATCATGGATGATCCATTCATACCTCTCAAGCAAGAAGGAGAGTTTCTTATTGCAAATAGCAAGAAAGAGTGGAATAAGTAAGATAAAAGATTAGTTGAATGCCAAGGCTATGCACACTCGATTTTGTGCACTTGGCCAGAAAGAATATATTAGAGTTTCATATTGTTTTAATGCCAATGAGATATGGGATAAGCTCAAAGTCACACATGAAGGTACCATCCAAGTAAAGAAGTCTAAGGTTCGCATTCTTACTTTAAATTATGAAACCTTCAAAATAAGGCTTGGGGAAGATATCAAGGCAATGTTTGATCGATTTACTACCATCATCAATGGATTGAAGTCTTATGGGAATATATATCTAAATAAAGAGGAGGTAAGGAAGATGCTTTGTAGCTTGCCTAAATTGTGGGAAGCCAAAGTGACTACAATTGAAGAAGTAAATAATTTAGAAACGTTGACTTTGGATGAGCTCATCGGTTCTTTGCTTACACACGAGTTGAGGTTTAATTAAGGGGTTAGGAAGCCAAAATTAAGAATACAAAGGTTGGTGTTTCACTTAAATCCATCACAAATGAAAGTAGTAAATCAAGTGAAGAGGTGGATGAAGATAGATAGATGCCATGTTTGCTAGGAGATTCAAAAAGTTTATGAGGTCTAATAAAAGTAGAAATTTCCAAAAGAAGGAAGGACTCAAGCTTAAATCTAACAAGGAAAAGTATCCCATCATTACTATGAATGCAAAAAGCTAGGACATATCAAGTTCGATTGTCCTCAATGGAAGAAAAATGGATCAAGTAAACAAAAGCTCAATGGCTCATGTTGCTACTTGGAGTGATGAGAATTCATTTGACGATAAGGATTAAGAAGTAGCCAACCTTTGCCTTATGACCACTGATGATCCTAAGGTAACTTCTAACTTATCTAATTCATTTTTTTATTCATTTGATAAGTTATAATATGCCTATGATGAGTTGGGTTTGGAGTTTGAAACTATGGTTTCAAAATATATGAAAAACATTTTAAAATTAAAGGATGAAAATAGTTCAATCTCCAAAACCAATCATGAACTTAAATAAAATTCATGATATACAAGCTATTATAAATGAATTTGAGAAAAAAGAATCAATACTTGCATAATTTGCTTTCAAAAGTTAATGGTGATCATCAAAAGCAACTTGAGTTGCTTAAGAGTGAAAAAGCTCACTCTAACAAAGGTTTTTCAAAAAGGTTTGGAAAAGGAGAAAATTCCAAACAAAGCTTTGTTAAAAATAACTTTAATTTCTATAAATATAGATATCCTCCAAGTTTTTATAAAGGAAAATTTGTTAAAAGTATATGGGTCCCTAAATGACTTAGTATTACTCAAGACAAAGAGATGCTTTGAAAATGGATTCCTAAAGGACAAAAGTTTTAGGAACTAAAACTTATGGACCCAAAAGAATTTGGGTACCAAAAAAAAAATTTAATTTCATGTTTGTAGGAAGAGGAGAACTACTTTAAGGTGGCCAATTCAAGCAAAAAAATCATGGTACCTTGATAATGGATGCTCAAGGCACATGACCAGTGATAAGAGCGACTTTATCAAATTGAAACCCAAAAGTGGAGGAGTAGTTACATTTGGTGACAACTCCAAAGGACAAATAGAAGGAATTGGCTTTATTGGTAAAAACTCTTCAATTCTTAGTGAAAATGTTTTGCATGTCAACGGTCTTAAGCATAATCTATTAAGTATTAGTTAATTGTGTAACAACCCGATTTTCAATGGTGACGAAACAGTGGTTTTGAGACTACAAATTTCTATCGTATCAAATCGTATTATTATTTTTAGAATATTTACGGAGTCATTTGATTTGTATTAAAATTTGGTTAGGAAATTTATCGTTTTGGTAGTTAATTAAGGAAAAAATGACTAAATTGTAAAATGTGCAAAACTTCTTAATTAATGCATTTAGGTGATTTTATAGTTTAAATATCACAAGAGGGAGGACTTAGGTGACAAATAAACCTTATTCATTAATGTTGGATGGCATTAGTGTTGAAAATGATAAAAATATTATAAGCTTAATGGCAAAATTTTAAATAAATAGAAATTAGATAAAACAAATTAGAAGAAATAAGCTTTTCTTTTTCATTTCATCTTTATCCATTGTTGAAACACCATAGAAATTAGCTAGGAGAATAAGCCAAACATAATATCTTGCATGTGAGTGATTTCTTCATCTGTTTCTTATAATTTTTATCTTTTTGAGATTATTGCAACTAGGTCCAACTAGCCTATACCTTCATTTTTTATTCTGTCAAAAATTTTTGAAGTTTCCATTGATAAATCTTGAATGTTTTTGATGAATACCATGTATTTGGAGCTTTGATTGTGTTGTTTGATGATTTTGTAAAGTGATTTTTGTTAGATTTTGATTTTAGGATTAAATTGTAAAAATGTCAAAATTTTAAGGTTTGATAGTGAATTTAATGTTCATTAGGGACTGTCTAATGGCCTAGTATATTTGGATAGAATACTAACTTGAGAAAAATGGTTAATTGATGAATTTCGGGTTAAGGGAGTAAATTGCAAAATTTTAAAAGTTTAGGGTAATTATGTAAATTTAAAAAATAAAGGGTATTAATTGTAAAATGGATTGGAATGTAAAATTTATGCTGATAATTAAGAAATTTTATATCTTAGATCAAGATCCCATAGATACTCGTGGAAAAAGAAAAATTACGGAATAATCTCTGAACTTCTGCAACTATTACAATTCAATCCGGGTAAGTTTGTACAGTTTAAAATTTAACATCTATATAAATTGTTGAATACTATAACATTGTACGGTTTAAAATTTAACATCTATATAAATTGTTGAATAGTATAACATGGTAAAATAGATATACTCAATTGTTAATGAGGAATGACTATTTGAGAAATGTTATTGAATTTGATGTTCGGAGTGGATTGAACGCGGGATAGAGTACTATTATGATATGGTGCCTTATGGGGGATTGGAGTGGAGATGGTTATAGAGTGATGTATATATGTTTCCTGAGTAAACTGAGGTTCAGCATTTGTTGCGAACTCTCGTGTTGTACTCTTTGTTTGATGTGTTCCGCAGGGATTAAATCTTATGAGCATTGGTGTGTTTCGAAGGGATTAGCTCTTATGAGCAATGATGTGTTTGGCGGGATTGGCTCGTATGAGCATCTGGTGTGTTTTGGGTGTATTGTCAATGTGCTCTTATTTGTAAGTTGTTCATCAGATTGAAAATCTCGGTAAGGTAACCTATTGAATAATTTTGATGGATTTGTCATATATTTGAGTCTTATCGGTTGAAATTGTGATGACAGGAAACACTCATAGTTGTATTATTACTACTTGAATTGTTATAATATGTCGAACTTACTAAGCTTCATTGAGCTTACTTGTGTTAATCTTTGATTTTGTAGATACTCAAAAGGTTGGACAATTGGATCGGCACTCAAGTCACACTATCCATAAATTTTGGTAGTTTTTAGAACATTCTTTTCTATTTATATGGCATGTAATAGGTGTGTATATCATTATAAATTTTTTGAATGTGTATAATGTTAAGTATGACTTATGTACATATTGTTAAATTATAAGATATATGTGAATGATGTAGATTTTTCAATGCAAATAAAAATGGTATGTGCTAATGATATGTGTACTTGAGGTACCTATGAGAGGTACGTTGGTTAAGTGTTGATTTGATGAATTGATAAGTTGTATTTGAGGTTTTCTTTTTATGTACAATTGTATATATTTATGGTATCAATGAGGATACATTGGTTAGGCACTTAGGATGTTGATTTGGTATGTATTTTGGCTTGTTTAATGTCACTTTGAATAGGTAATTTAGTTGATAAATGGTTTACTTAGGGTCCAAGTATGTAACACCCTAGATTTTAGGGTTAGAAGTTCTGAGCTTTGTTGTTAGGGGCAATGAGTAGGTTGGTCTATTGTGTTTATCTTCGAGTTCTAGTGTCAGAATGAGCCTGCTGGTTCAGTGATTGGATGTGTGTTAGTTTGCCTCTAGGTTCTAGGTTCAAATCTTCATGCGTGTTTAAAGGAGTAATTTTATTTTAGATTTTCTTTTTTTAGTTGCTAAAATATTTATTTGTTATAGCTATTTTAATTTATTTTTATTTTGGAGAATAGAAAAATCCCAAAAAGAAAAAAAAAAGAGTTGCACGTTCTTCCCCTCTTCTCCATTTTGTTCTCTGCGACTTTTTAGTTTTTCTTTGTTCCTCAAAAGAAAATATTAGGTTTCTTTTGATTCTTTGCTTCCTCCATTTTATCATTGTTTTCGATTGTCAAGGGAGTTTTGTTCCCGGGTGTTCAGTAAATTAGAAGAGAAATAGGTAGGTTTTGCTTTTGGGGTTTTGATAATATCTCTTTCGTTTTCTATTTTGTTATTGAATTGAAGTTTTCATTAGTTTGTATGTTAATTGAGGTTTTTGAATCAGTTTGGAGGAGCAAATCAAATGATTCTAGTGTTTGCTATCGCGTCTAAGGTGTGTGTTCGAAAACTCTCCCTTTTCGTTATCGATTTTTTAATTTGTTTTTGTGAAATTCGACATATTTCATGTGTTTTTGAAATTGACCAATCGAAGTGTTGATTGTTGTGGAATTGCTTGAAATTCTGAGTGTTGTTGGTGTATGGTAGAGTTATTGAGGGGGGATCGTTTCGACATCAAAGGCACGTTTTGCAACCTGTTTTGGTGTGGTTTCATGACCACACGGGTGGCCACACGGGCGTGTGTCACACACGAGCGGTTCACACGGCTGTCTGAAATTGGGAATTAGGGTTTTGGGTAATTTTTGGTGCCACATGGTCGTGTGGCTGGGATTTGAGGATTTTGTCAATTTTCACACGGGCGTGTGCCTTGGCCACACGGCCCTGTCCCCTAGCCACACGGGTGTGTGAGATTTCCACACGGCTATGTCTACTCTGCACTTAATTTTAGCACTTTTGGATAATGAGTTACACGGGCTGCTCACATGGGCATGTGTCCCCTCTACACGGGTGTATGTAGCCTTCATATGGACGTGTAAATCCCCACACAACCTAGGCACTTCCACAAGGTTGGGGTACACGGCCTTGTGGTCTTATTTCGCAAAACTTCATTTTGTGTTAGATTTTGAATTGCTTGTGTTCTTGTGTGTTTCGACCCTTGGTTAGGCCTTAGTAAAGGTGGTTGGGATGCTTGGACTTATGAGT
The DNA here is from genome assembly GCF_007990345.1 of Gossypium hirsutum. NCBI lineage: Eukaryota > Viridiplantae > Streptophyta > Magnoliopsida > Malvales > Malvaceae > Gossypium > Gossypium hirsutum. The sequence goes on from NC_053431.1 coordinate 89,839,136, forward strand.
TATTTGTAGTCATTGCACTAATTTAATGCTTTGGTTAAATGTAAAGTGATGTTACCTAGTAATTAAGTTCCGTTATAACTGATTTTGAATGTGTCAATTGAATATGTGTACCTCTGATCCTGCTTGACTGATGTGTGACTGTTTGTAAATTGTTTACATATTTCTGTAAGTTTGCTATTGGTCTGGTCGCATACATACATTTGCATAAAATTTTGGGTTTGGTCGTGAAGAGAAGGAAGTCTGATCTGATTTGCCAGTTTTAACTGCAACACGTTTGTACAGCGGATTATCGTAATGTACTGTACATATGCTAGCTCAACTGCATATTGTTACTTTAGTGGCTTAGTTCCACATATGTGGTGTGTAGGGTATAATGGACCTTTCCAGGTCCTATGTGGTGTGTTCGGTTGGTTGGGCTTGTTATAGCTCATATTTGGTGTTCTGGGTGGTCGAAGTGGTGTTCGGTTGGTTGGGCGGGTTTTCTGATTTTTGTATAAGTCATACTTCTAAGCCTATGTCTGTTTGTTTGATTAATTAGCATCTTAATGAAATGCTCTGATTAATCCATATCTGTTTGGGTACATGTGTGCTAGGAATGACAATGTATATGAGTTAGGTTTGTTAATGTCAACTCTCAGCTTATCAAATTGTCGTTTGAGTTATCCGTATGTGATTTGATTCATTTTTTGAGCCATCCATAGGATTACCATTTTTTTTCGTCTATTTCGGACTCACACTGAGCTCATGTAGCTTACCCCTTAGTTTTCTCCTCTTTTCAGGTACTCTCGTAATCTGAAGTTGGACTCGACATATTGAAGATCTCGGAGTAATGTGTTTTAATTCAGACTAATAAACTGATTCTTTAAACACCTAAATCTATAAACCAGTTGGACTGTAAAAATTTCTTTTGAGAAATCGTGGTACAAATTCTATTTTGGGCTTTCGTATTTTGCTACTTGGATTGAGATTATTGAAGCTGAAGACCTTTATTTTTTTAATGTTTTGACGCAACTTAAAATTTCTGTTTTGATTCCTTAACGGTTTCATTTGTTTTTAGCAAGCTATGTTAGTACGAAATTTTAACAACTCGTTTTGTCAAATTGTTTTCAGATCACTTCGATGATCAATGTAACCTCCGGGATTCGATCTAAACTTCTAGGCTGGATTTTGGAGCGTTACAAAGTAAGTTTGAAATTGTAAACTTGTTGTTTAAGGTTTATTTTGGATCCACACGGCCTGAGACATGGGCGTGTGACTCAACCATGTGTGACACATAGCCTAGCGACACGACCATGTGTCCCTTGTAGGTTCCATTGCATGCAAGTCAGGTTGTTACATGGCCTAGAAAACGGCTTGGCACACAAGCCTGTATGGCTATTTCGAGAGTTACACAACCTGGCACACGGGCATGTAGCTTAGAAGTGTGACTCAACTCAGAGAGTTACACGGGTAAGGACATGGGCTGGGACACGGCCGTGTGTCCCTATTTCGATTATTACACTGCCTGACACACGGGCGTATGTCTCAGCCATATGAGTCACACGACCTAGCCACATGACCATGTGACCCCTGTAGTCCAAATTTTCTGACTTTTTCTTAAACTTTCCAAATGTTTCCAATTTAGTCTCAGATTGTTTCTAAAGTATTCTTAGGGCTTTGAGGGCTCGATTAAGGGATGTTATGAGTGTGATTGAATGTAATCAGATTATATTTGCATTGATGTATGAATTGAATGATTTAATGTTCCATTTGTATGGTAATGCGTCATAACCCTATTTTGGAGACGAATACGTGTTAGGGGTATTACAAGTTGTGTGATAAAGGTCTCAATGTCATTTTTGAGTCTAATGGATGTTGTAATATCCTGAATTAGGGCCTAATCGAAATAGTGGTTTCGTGACCACAAATCTGAGATAGAAATAATTATTTTATAATTATTTTGATGTTTATGATATGATTGCATGATTGTATGAAAATTTCGTGATGAAATCCTATGCCTAAAGTGCTTAAATTGAAATTAGGGACTAAATCGAATAATTTGCAAAATTTGCATTCTAGGAGTTTTTAGTATGAAATTGCTTTGAAATATTAATGAGGAGGTCTTAAATAGCAATTTGACCAATTTCTAAGTCTATGGACAAAAATTGGACATGGATGGAATTTTTGGAAAGTTTAGTAGTAAGGGCATTTTGGTCATTTGTATATTAAATGAAATAAAATGGGAAAAATAACACAAAATGATCATCTTCTCCATATTGTTACTGTCGAATTTTACCTCTCCCCATAGCTAGGGTTTCTTCAACTTTTAAGCTTCATAGTAAGTGATTTCATGCCTCGTTTTTAATGATTTTTATGTTTTTGAAATCTCGGTAGCTCAATTAACTTATGCTAGCAATAATTCAACCGAGGGTTTATATTTGGAAAAATACCCATATGTGAAATTTGTGTATTTTGGTGTTTTATGATAGACTATGAGGTTTTAAATTATGTTAGACAACTTGTGCTACTCGGTTTTAAGCGAAAACGAGTAAAATAGCTTAATCGGTAAAAATACCTAATAGTCATAAGTACATGTTAGAGTGTGAATTTGATGTTGCCATGGAAGGGAAAAATGATCAGCATGTCATAAAACATAAGAATAAAGGATGAAGTTTAATTCCCGAGCCTAGGGGCAAAAGTGTAATTATGCAAAAGTTTAGGGGCAAAAATGTAATTTTACCAAAGTTCGTATTAAATGCTATTTTAATGAATGTATGTATTAAATAAGATTAATTTGGCATTATAGATCAAGAGAAACGAGATTCAAGTCGCGATCGAGGGAAAAATAAAGTTTACGAAGAATAGGCTCGATTGCCAATATTTTGTATCGAGGTAAGTTCACGTGTAAATGTAGTAATATAATTATCATTTTGAGCAATTTAATGTTGCTTATATGATATGATTTTTATCATGAAATGTTATGTTTTGTGGTTATTGTTGAATAATATGTAATTATGTGAATTACTTGATGAGTATGAACTATCACCGAGTATCGGTTCTGATATTCCGTGGAAGACGGAAAAGATGTGAGATCGAGGAAAAAGCCTGTTTGAACCTTAGGAATAGATTAGAATACAAGTGACATGTCACTAGGATACTTGAGTTCCGAACTCATTGAGTTGAGTCCGAGTTCGTGAGATGTAACTAGGCGTCCAAACTCGTTGAGTTGAGTCCGAGTTCACTTATGGATGCGAACGCCCGAGCTCGTTGAGTTGAGTCCGAGTTCACTTATGGGCGGGTTACATGGTAGCTTGGCTACATAAGTTCCACAGGCTATTGAGTTTGTCTAGCTGCGGGTATGGCACTTACGTTCATGAAATTCGCGTATTCGAATTATATTCCGATGTGTTTAACGGGTGAATCTTAAGTGAATGAGAAGAATGCCTAAAACAAAGGTGACATATTGGTAAGTGTGGTATTTGACAGGTATGTGTTTAAATCCTCGGGTTGAGAACTTGGTATGATGAAATCGTAGAAAGATATTAAATGCAAATGAAACATGAATGTCTTGGTGTTGTTTATGCAAATGATGTTTTATGTGGAATTTCATGATTATGTTACTTGCTATTTGCATGTGAACTTACTAAGCATTTGTGCTTACTCACTCCTTTTCATTCATTGTAGTTGTTGACAAGCCAGCTTGAGAATCGGGATAGGTCGAAGATTCGTCCACACTATCCGAAGGCCTAAATTGGTAAAATGGCTTGTGTGTTTTGAATGTGGCATGTATGGCAAAATACTCACTTTGTGTAAATGATATTATGATATGGCTATGGTTTGGCAAGAAAAGGGTTTGTAAATGGTTAGCCATTGGAATGGCCAATCTAAGTCATGTTTGATGTTATGTATGTTTAAAATGCTATTTAGTCCATGAAAATCTATAGTAAAGTAAAATTTGCCATAAAATAGAATCTGACAACAGCAGTGATGTAAATTTGAAAAATCACTAAAAATAGTATAAATGAAATTAAATGATGAGTAAGTTATGAAATTTAATCTTGATGAGTCTATTTTCATATGGATGGAACAAAACAGGTATATGAGTTATATTTTGTGAGATATTTAAGTTTTGGTGGAACAGGGTCAGAGTAATCTCTGTAACCCCTATTCTGACTTTAAAAATTTATTATAAATTGTACAAAAATAATTATGAGTTTTATCTTACATGTATGAAATCCTTATTGAGTCTAATTTTATAAGAATCAAACGTCATAGTCATTGAAACTCTGTACAGGGAGATATCTGATTCGTAATACACAGGGGTCAGAGTAGTCGAACCCTAAAATAGGGGAGACTTTAACTAATAAACTGTACTAATTGGCTTGACCAAAAATTCTAGAAAAACAATTAGTAAATAGATATATAAGTCTAGTTTTAGGGAAAATTTACGGATCTTAATTTCGAATTTCGGAACTCGAGATATGAATTTTTATGCTATTGTGAAGCAGATTGCCAGCTTGACTGGAAATTTTAAAAATAAATTGTTTGAGCTGTTTAATTAATGAATTAAGTTTAGTAACACCTCAAGCTCGACTCTGGTGACGGTCTCAGGCGTGAGGGCGTTACAGATGTAAAGTAAAAAGTAATTGACTTTATCTAATAAGATTATACTTGTAGGACATAGAATATGAAATACTTATATGGTGCATTTAGACGATTTGCATGATTCATTCATATGTTTTGTTGCTAAAAATGAAAATAATTCTTTATTGTGGCATAGGAAAACTAGGACATGCGAGGTTGAGCACATTACATAAACTAACTAGAAATGACTTAGTAAGAGGATAACCTAAAATTGATTTTGACTTAGATAAAGTTTGTGATGCATGTGTTAAAGGAAAATATAAGATAGTCTTTTTTAAACTTATCAATGATGTATCTACTAGTAGAGTTCTTCAATCAATTCACATTGATCTTTTTAGACCAATTAGGACTACTAGCTTGGGTGGAAAACAATATAATTTTGTGCTTGTAAATGATTATTCTAAATTTACTTAAGATCTTTTTTAAGTACTAAAGGTGAAACTTTAGAAAAATTAATCACATTTTCAAAAATTAATCAAAATGAAAAATGTCACTTTATCACTAGTATTAGAAGTGACCATGGAACCAAATTTCAAAATCTTGGTCTTGAAAATTTTTTCAACTCAAATGGAATTAGCCATAATTTTTCAGCACTTAGAACCCCTCAACAAAATGGAGTTGTTGAGAGGAAAAACAGAACTTTAGAAGAAATGGCTGCAACCATGATTTGTGAAAATAATTTACCAAAATATTTTTGGGTAGAAGCTACAAACACTGCTTGCCATATTGTTAATAGAGTAATGATTAGACCTATTTTAAAGAAAACTCCATATGAACTTTTCAAAAATAAAAAGCCTAACATTAGCTATTTTCATCCTTTTGGATGCAAGTGTTTTGTTTTAAATAATGACAAAGAAAATCTAGGTAAATTTGATGCAAAAAGTGATGAAGGAACTTTTTTCTTGGTTATTTTTTAAATTCTAAAGCCTTTTGAATGTTTAACAAAAAAACATTAGTAGTAGAAGAGTTTATATGTTGTTTTTTATAACCCTAACCTTCCTCCTAGAAAGGATTCTTGTATTAATGGTGATGATGCAAAAAATGTTCATAATGATGATAAAGTTAACCACTCATCAAATGAAAAGATTCAAGAATAAACACAAGATGCTCTAAAGGAGCTTACAATAAAGGAAAGGGAAGTGACTCATCTAAGAGAGTTCAATTATGTGAAGGATGGTAAGATTTTAGAAGATCCATCCAAAGGGGTAACCACTAGATCTTCTCTTAAAAATACATGTAATTATGTTGCATTTATTTCATGCATTGAGCCTAAAAATATCGAAGAAACATTAAATGATAAATATTGGATATTTGCTATGCAAGATAAATTAAATCAATTTGAGAGAAGCAATGTATGGACCCTTGTAGAAAGACCATGTGATAAATCTACTATAGGTACTAAGTTGGTTTTTAGGAATAAGCTAGATGAGAGTGGTAACATAGTAAGGAACAAGGCTAGGCTTGTTGCTCAATGTTACACTCAAGAGGTAGGAATAGACTATGATGAAACTTATGCTCCTGTAACTAGAATAGAAGTCATTAGAATCTTTTAGCTTTTACATGCTTTAATGATTTTAAATTATATCAAATGGATGTGAAAATTGCTTTTTTAAATGATTTTATAAATGAAGAAGTCTATGTTGAACAACCACTCGGATGTGAAGATCCAAAATTTTCAAACCATGTTTTTAAATTATCAAAAGATTTATATGGTTTGAAACAAGCTCCTAGAGCTTGGTATGAAAGACTTTCAAATTTCCTTATTGAAAAAGTATTTTTCTAAATGGAAGGTTGATACAAAAATTTTTATCAAAAAAAAGACAGATTTATTAGTAGTTCAAATATATGTTAATGATATTATTTTTGGTGTTACTAATGATATTCCTTGTCAAGAATTATCCAAGTTAATGTAAGGTGAATTTGATATGAGCATGATGATAGAAATAAACTTCTTTTTGGGACTCCAAATCAAGCAAAGGAAGGATGACATATTCATCAATCAAGCTAAGTACACAAGGGAAATGCTTAAGAAGTTTGGGATGGACAATCTCAAACCACAAGCTACACTTATGAGCTATTCTACAAAGCTTGACAAAGATGAAAAGGTAAATGTCTAGACATTAAATTATATAGGTCTATGATTGGTTCTTTGCTTAAACTTACCGCAACTGGACCAGAAGTTATGTTTAGTGTTTGCTTGGTTTATAGATATCAATCATGCCCTAAGGAATCACATTTACAAGCCATTAAGAGAATATTTAGGTACCTTAGAGATATTCCTAATTTAGGCCTTTGGTATCCTAGAGACTTTTCATTTAGCTTGCATACTTTCTTGGATGCGGATTTTGGAGGTTGCAAACTAGATAGGAAGAGCACCTCTAGTACTTGTCAATTCCTAAGCAACATGCTAATTTCATGGTTTTCAAGGAAACAAAATAGTGTTATGTTGTCCACCGCCGAAACGGAATATATTTCCACCGATAGTTATTGTGCTCAATTTTTATGGATGAAACAAAAACTTAAGGACTATGGAATTGGTATAAATACTATTCCTATCAAGTGCGACAATACTAGTGTTATTTCTCTCACTAAAAATCCCATCCAACATCTAGGCATAAGCACATTAAAATTAGACATCATTTCATGAGGGATCATGTCCAAAGAAGTGATATTGTTCTAGAGTATGTAGATACTTTGCATCAATTAGTTGACATTTTTACAAAACCATTGGACAAAGAAAGATTTTAGACACTTAAGAGAGAACTAGGTATTGCTACCTAGTTGACATTTTGTGTTCAAATAACTTTATGCATTTAGTTGTTTTTCAAAATATTTTATGACTCTACATTGTTTGAAAAAGCATGAACAATTTATTTAAATGGCTCTCATATGCAATTAGTTAGGGGGAGTTGATTTTGTATGATTAGTCTATTTTTGATTCATTTGGCCTAATTTACATTATTGTTGAATGCCTTTAATTGTGCTAAATTAGACTTTGTTGAATGATTAATATTTAATTCTTTTTGTATGTCTTATAATACACTATGATTCATATGTATTATACTCAAATTTGACATTTTTAAGAATGTGAAATCATTAGAATTTGCCTAAAAGTCATTTTAAGTTAGTTTAGAACATTTGAGAACTTAAAAGTCAAGTTGGGAAAATTTTCTGCACTTTGAAAAATAGTTTCTACATTTGGTATCGATACTAGTATAGTTTTATCGGTACATTTTAAAAAATATCGATACTCATTTAAAAAGTATTGATACTTGTTGGGTTTTAAAGACTCCTGCAGTGTGTTTTAGTAGATTTAAGAACAACCCAAAATTCTTTTTCCGTTTTGAAGAATCTCTCAAACCCTTATTTTTCAAAATCTTCAAATCTTTCAACTTTTCCTTAAAATCTTAACACAAATCAACCTAGATTGCCTTTTTTCTACAAATATTCAAAAAATTTGCTCTCAAATTTCACCATTTTCAAGCAATTTTGAGGTAAAAATTTCTTTTTTTTTATTTCAAATTTTGTTAAAAGTTTTTGTCAAATTCTTGGTTGCAAATTGTGTTTTTGGTTGATTTGTAACATATACATTGTGTTTTCTTGCAGGAGGTAGGCTAAACCTAGTCAAAATCTTAAAATCTTTCTTTAAACCCCATTGCCTAGAAAGTGTTTGATAAAATTTCCCAAACAAATTTTTAAGTGAAATAGTGTCTCTCTTGTCTAATTTGTTAGAATGCCTATTAAGACACATCCCCGTTCCGGTCTTACATCTTCATCTAGTGGTCAACCTATTTCTTTCAATGATTGTTTTAGGGATGATCATGACTCTTAGCTTTTTGACAATTATTTTTCAAAATGCAAAGTAACATTTCACGGATTTTTGATCTTGAATTCCTAGCCAAAATCAATTTCCAATTTCTTGAAACTTTGGCCAGGTGGCATTGGGACGAATTTTTAAAAATTTGCTCACCAAATTTTGCTAATCTTGTTCGGGCATTTTATTTCAATGATAGACTCGAACATGATGAAACTGGTGAACTGTTGTTGCTATTAACTCCTTATGAAAACTCCTATTCATCTTATTGTGGAAAACTTTGGTGAATTTTTAAAACTTCCTCCCGACGGTGTGTCGAATGAGAAAGGCCTTTACAATCTGGCCTTGAATGATCAAGGCTCATTTGCATCCGAGCTCAATGTCCAAGATCGTGGTTTGCATCTTATTATCGCATGGATATTGCCTTCTATTTCAAAACGCACCATTTTTTGTCTACCGACTATTGGTGGATTGATTGTTTTCATAGTAATAGACGTCCTGATCTTGCTCTCATTTTATTTAATGACATTACCAAGAGAATTGGCAAGAATCTTAATAGCTGTAACACCCCTAACCCATCTCCGTCACCAGATTAGGGTTATGAAGTATTACAACACATATTAAAATAATTTACATCATTAATATATTCATTTATTAATTTAAATAACAACATTTGAATATGCATTTCATTTGTAGAAAAATAACATTTACAGGCCCTAAAACAAGCTTACGGGGCCTTAAAAATAGTTTGGGAATAATTAGGGACAAATTTGAATCAAAACAGAAAAATATGCAAAAATTTGAAAGTTTTGGAAACAGGGGTGTAACGCCCCGTACCCGAGACCGTTGCCGGAGTCGGACATGAGGTGTTAACGGACTTAATTCATTTATTTACACAGTTCATTTTAAAATTTTAAGACAAGCTGGCTAACTGTGTCACTGTCACCTTAAAAATCATATCTCGAGTTCCAAAACTCGAAAACTAATTCTGTAAATTGTCTCTGAAACTAGACTCATATATCCCTCTACAAATTTTTTTCTAGAATTTTTGGTCAGGCCAATTAGTACAGTTTATTAGTTAAAGCCTCCCCTGTTTCAGGGTTCGACTACTCTGACCTTCATGCATTACGACTTAGATATCTCCCTGTACAGGGCTTCAATACATATGCCGTTTGTTTCTAATGAAACTAGACTCAAAATGGAATCTGTACATATAAAACATGACTTCTAATTATTTCTGGTTAATTTATGGTAAATTTCCAAAGTCAGAACAGGGGATCCAGTAACCGTTCTGGCCCTGTTTCACGAAAACTTAAACATCTCATAGAATACGGCTCATATGGTCATTTCGCTTCTTCCATATGAAAATAGACTCATCGAGGTTCGATTACATAATTTATTCATTATTTAATTACATTCCTACCATTTTTAGTGAATTTTCAAACTCACATCACTGCTGCTATCAGCATCTATTTTAAGGTAAATTTCACCTATTTCATAGTTTCCATGATTCAACTAGCCATTTGACACACATAGCACCAAATATGATCGTGATTAACCATTCCAATGGCTAATAATTGCCAAGCATTTCCACACCTCTCAATAACCATATATATACAAAATGATTTTAATACTATGACTAGGTAAGTTCATACGATATGTTATTATTAAATTTTTATGCATCTAGAATTATAATTGTAACTATTTTTAATTGAAATTTTAATTGTTTATGTTTCGGTACAAAAATGTGAGATAGAGGATTAAATTGAATACAATGAATTGAAAATTGAAATAATTATGAAATTGACCTTAAATTGAACGAGAATAGGACATGTTATGTGTGACGAAGTGTTAATTTTGTGAAATGAGTTGATTTGATTTGATTTAGACTAGTTGATAGTGATAAGGACTAAATTGAATATATGTGAAAATATGATATAATGTTATAAATGTGAAATTGAATCAGCATGATTATGTGATGTGCTACTATATTTAAAAATTGGTTGTTTAGTTGATGAAATTATGTAATGAAATTGAGAAACTGCTACCCTATTAACTGTTCGGGTAGAGTCGAATATAATCGGCACGCAGTAGGATAGGAAGAGTTCAGGGCTATACGACTACGTGTAGGAGAGTGTTGGGCATCCCATTTTTCGATTATATCGGCTAGTGAGTAGCACATTTATTTGTCGGTTTTAGCGACCAGCGCGCCAGCGCAGGGTGCAATTCATTATTATGGATTTATCCGTCAGGCACAGGGTGCCAATTTGCTTCAATTATATCGATGAGACACCGAGTGTCAAACTTATTGATAGCGCTGGGTGCAACTATTTGCTTTGAATTTATCCAATGAGACATTAGGTGCCAAACTGGTGTGTTGGTTGGATCTGTGTATCTGTCTGAGTCCGAGTCATGTTAGTAGGGAAATAAATGGAAAAATGAAATATCTGATATTTGAAATCGTAAATGGTGTGAAATGGAAGTGAAATGTGAAATGGAATATGAAATTGTGGAATGAGTTGGGAACATTGATTGAATATGTTCAACAAATCCATGAATTTGGAAGTTGAGATGGAATGTGATTCATAATTCAAATTATGAAATAAAGTTTATATGATTTAATATGAATTTGATTAAGAATTCAAACTATGAAATAAAAAATATTGTTGGGCATTAATTTGAAATGGGATGTATTACGGGTAAATAAATTGTATGATATGATTAAGATAGTGAATTGATTAAATGATTTCTTGTTTTATGAATGATAATGAAATGTTGAATTAAGTGAATTGAAATGTTAAATGATTGAGTTATTATATAGTATGATAAATGTTGAACTTACCTTTTTTATATGTGATTTACAATGATAGGCAAGCTTTACCAAGCTAAGTAGCCTGTAGTGTATGATTATAACTTGAGGTAAGTTATTTGGTTTTAATACAAGTGAACTTACAAAGCAATTGTAATGCTTACTCCCTTGTTTCTTTTTTCCCTGTAGTGTCAACTTGCGGAATGTGTTAGATGGATCGCTGAGAAGCCCACACTATCCCAGCATTGATTTAGTAGTCTTTCTATCACTTAAAACTTGGTTTTGTGGTGTATATAGGCGATTCATTTTTAGTCAATATTGAATATTGGTAATTTGGTTCTTGATTGTCGTTTTAATTTTGAATGAATATATGTTTTGCATATAGAATGGTCAAATAATTGTAATGCAATGAATATGTTTGGGTTTTGGCATTATTGAGCTTGGATAAATGTGAACATATGCATATGGTCACTTAGGTAAAGGTTGAATGATATTTGTAACACCCTTCACCCGTATTCAACGCCGAAGTAGGGTTACAGAGTATTACCTAGCTTATAAACAGTTAAATATTCAACTCTGCATAAATTTTCACATTTCAAGCAATCATTAATCAATTTCAATCACATGGTCCCTATTACGAGCCTACGAGGCCCTAAACATGCATTGGGAGTGGTTCGGGACTAAACTGATAAAATTATAAACTTTTAGAACACAATGAAATTTTTCTCAAAAACAGGGGACAATGCTAGTGTGACAAGGCCGTGTGTCTCACACCGCCACCAGACACGCCCATGTCACACGCCGTGTGAACATTCGAAATGGGAGCACATGACCGTGCCCCAACCCGTGTCTGACCCCGTGTAACTCTCTGACTTGGGTCACACGGCCAACACACACGCTCATGTGGCTAGCCCGTATGCCTTAAAAATGGCCATACACACCCATGTGTGAGGCCGTGTGTTAGGTTGTGCCAAACCTGTAGGGTATACTGACTTATGCCACATGGCCAAGTCATACGCCCGTGTGTGAGGCCGTGTGGAGCAAATTGAATTGATTTCAAATTCAACACGAGGGGGCACATAGCCATGTAACGTGTAACACCCCCAAACCCGGCCCAGACGTTAAGGCCAAATCCGACGTGCCACATTGAAGTCAAAAACCCGTGTTCCCTTTTTAGTGTTTTAAAAGCCGACTTTTGTTAAACTAACCAAGTGAATGGAAGCTGGGCACCAGGTAGGTATCCATAACAGAGGAGGTGAGCCATGAAGGCTGCTTAAGTACCAAGCTCTCCGATTGGATCCAATCCTAGGCATGTCCACATCCATTGCCACACTTGGTTATAACAAGTTGAAATTTCTTTGAGTGGTTATCTTTGGTAAATCGAGTATTCATGACGTCGTGTTATTTTAAAAAAAAACAAGTATCATTTTGAAATCATGCCCTAAGTCTAGCCCATTTGAATTATTATCCATCAATTTAAAGTTGTTTATAATAATATAATCCCAGAAAATCAAAGAAGAAAATAAAGTTAAAATGGCCTTATTACAACCCAAAAATTAAATAATAATTAAAAATAACTTAAGAAAACCAGTCTCTTTTTCAAACCCAAAAGTATTCACCATGGCCACTCTGAATCCCCTCCGGCTCCAAGTCACCCACATCAAGGCTCACCTGCAAGGTTAAAGAAGGGGTGAGTTTGGGGAAACTCAGTGTGTAAGGAAAACCCATTCAAAGCCCAAGTCATCTCAAGCCCATTGGGCCTAAGCCCATTCAGGTAATAGTGATACTGGGCCAGAGCCCTTTTCAGATTACAATAAACTGGGCCTTAGCCCCTTATTCAGATAATAGTATGGCCCATAGGCCCATTTCAAAATACATGCAACATCAATAACATATACAAGCCCATTTGGGGAGACTACTCAACCCACCAACCACTACACTCCACCCGTACCAGCCATACACTCCATGTGGGGAATAGCTCAACCCACCCAGCCCAACACTCCACAGTTGCAACCTTGCTGCTCAGTTAACAGTAAATTGAGGCAAAGCCTCCAGTACATGGACAAGCCACTTTCAGTACTTCCTCCGTCAATATCCCAGTCCCATGCATCAGATAATAACAACATGGCATGCAGTAAATAACAACAGTCAAACATGCATTTAGGTCAATTTAACCCTAGGGGTATTTCGGTAATTTATCTCTTAGGGGTAAAACTGTAAATTTTCCACTTTTAAAGGTATTTCAGTAATTTATCTATTTTAGGGTTTTTCATGCATATTCCTACTTTTCACGTACTAACAGAATCACTACCGAGGGTTCTTACTGAATTGGGCCCGTTGGCCCATCATTCCAATTTTGGCCCATTAAGCCCAAAAATATCGAGGGCACAGAAATCATGCACTTTGCAGTCCAAACATTGCAGCTTACCAAAGACATTAATCGATTTACCTCATGAGCATTCGCACACTCGCAAATCTACAAAATACAGATTTTCGGCATTTCGGCTTTTCGGCTTTTGCCAATCTAGACTAAGAAAGAGGGTGTTAGTTACACACCTGTTTGCAACGATATGCTGACGAGATCCACACACGAACCACCTACAATTGGATTACTAACACGTTAATCTAACTATTCAAATACAAACTACGTATTAACACCTTAAAATATTCGGCCAACCACACCTACAGGTCATAGTAAGCTTATAAGAAATCAATAAGCAACTCATTAACAAATTTTTGTCAATGTTTACCACATAATCATAATTTCACTGCAAGCTGTCTTCCTGAGCAACAGTCACTAAATCATTTATAAATGGAGATACGAAACTCCAAATCAAGTGCCGTTAATTTTCCCTGAAAATAGACTCATATATCTTCTATCCATAAAATTTTCAGAGTTTTTGGTTTATCCAATCAATATCAGATTTTTCTCAAAGTTTCCCATGTTTCACTATTTGACTAATCTGACCACTCTTCATTACGAATCAAATTTCTCATTGTACAGAATTCAAAATATGTTCTCGTTTATTTCATTTGAAACTAGACTCATTAAGATTTAATTACATAATTTATTCAGCTTCTAATTCATCTCCCACAATTTATGGTGATTTTCCAAAGTCACATTACTGCTGCTGTCCCAAGCAGATTTATTACCAAATCACTCTTTCACACACCTATCTTGCATACATGTTATTTAAACATGTATATCACCAATCAATCATCACATATCTATGATTTTTACTTAAGCATAATCTCCATTCATCATTTTAAAGCACACATGTTAGCCGATTTTTCCCTTTAGCATCTAAGGCACATGCATGATCATTTGTTTGGCTCAACTTCACCTATCTTCCATTTTTCATCAAAAGAACATGAAACAACAACCATTTCCTTCATTTTAATTCATGACCAAATGCTCACAACACACCCAAAAACCAAAATATGCTTCAAGAGTTAAGGTAGAATTAAGAAGAACTCATGAACATCAAGATAGAAGCAAACTACCATGAACTTACCTTCAATTTTCTTCCCCAAGTGACCGAACATTCAAGAGCTTTCTCCTCTCCTTTCTCTTCTCTAACTTTCGGCTATGATGAACAAAGATGGAAAAAACTTTGTTCTTTTCACCCCTTTTTCTTTTAATAAAATTTCATATTTCATCCATTTAATTCTTTAACACAAAAGACATGAAATGCCCATCATGGAACATTTACCTAACCCATTATCATGGAACATTTACCTAACCCATTATCAATTTTTATCAATTTGTACCATAAATTATGGATATCAAGTGCACATATTGTCTTCAACAACATGATGGCCGGCCACTTCATGTAAAATGGGAGGTTTGTCATGCAAATCCTCCTATTTTGCACTCCTATTTGTTTGGCCACTTCAATTTAGCATATAGCATTTTCAAACATTTTCACATAGGTCCTATTTCATAATTTCTCCCCCTTTTTCTTATGGAACAAAAATTAACTAAAATTGTCGGGTTCTATCTTAAGCTTGGGCCTTCTAGAGGCCCACTAACATAATTAAACCTATGCCAACATTCACAGAATTCCCGAAAATTGGGGCGTTACAACTCTACCCCCCTTAAAGAAATTTCGGCCTCGAAATTTACCTGATCCAAATAGTTGAGGGTATTGTTGACGCATAGTCTCTTCTGATTCCCAAGTAGCTTCTTCCCTTCCATGATTACGCCATAGTACTTTTGCCAACGGAACCTACTTCCTTCTTAGAACTTTAACCTCTCGATCTAAAATTTGTATGGGTTCTTTCTCAAAGGTCAAATCAGTCCTTACTTCAATCTCCTCCACTGGCACAACATGTGAGGGATCCGATCGATATTGTCTTAACATAGACACATGAAAAACGTCATGGATTCTATCCAACTCTGGTGGTAACTCTAACTGATATGCTACTGGCCCTACCCGCTTAAGAACTCGATAAGGCCCTATAAACCTCGGACTCAATTTGCCTTTCTTGTCGAATCTCAAGATCTTCCTCCAAGGTGAAACCTTTAAGAAAACCATATCCCCAACCGCGAACTCTATCTCTTTGCGCTTTAGGTCCGCATACGACTTCTGTCTATCAGATGCCTCCTTTAATCGATCTCTTATCAACTTAACCTTACTTTCAGTATCTGCCACCAACTCTGGTCCAAGCACTTGTCGTTCACCCAACTCTGTCCAACACGTAGGCGTACGACATCTCCGCCCATAAAGTGCCTCATATGGAGCCATCTGAATACTTGCTTGGTAGCTGTTATTGTATGCAAACTCCGCCAATGGCAAGTAGTCCTCCCAACTCCCACGAAAATCGATGATACGACCCCTTAACATATCCTCCAAAATCTAAATAACCCTCTCCGACTGTCCATCTGTCTGTGGGTGAAAGGCAGTACTGAAATCCAAACTTGTACCCAATGCCTCCTGCAACTTCTTCCAGAACCGAGATGTAAACCTAGGGTCTCGGTCGAAAATAATCGACACTGGCACTCCATGTAGTCGCACTATCTCTGCCACATACAACCTAGCCAACTTTTGCAGGGAGTAATCAGTACGAACTGGTATGAAATGGGCAGATTTTGTTAACCTATCCACCACTACCCACACAGAATATTTCTTGGTGGGTGTCAAAGGTAGCCCACTCACTAAGTCCATAGTGACTCTCTCCCACTTCCACAATGGAATTTTCACCGGTTGTAGTAATCTAGAAGGAAATTGATGTTCAGCTTTCACTTGCTGGCATGTCAGACATTTCCCCACGAACTCCGTTACTTCTCGTTTAAGCCCAGGCCACCAGTACAGTTCTCGCAAGTCGTGATACAACTTATTCCCTCCAGGATGCATGGCACAAAGTCCCCCATGAGCTTCCTTCAATATTGACTGTCTCAAGTCAGAGTCCTTCGGAACACAAATTCTTCCTCGGAAGCATAAAAATCCTTCAGTATTCAGTCCAAAATCCTCATTCTCACCCTTCTCAACTTGCTGAAACCGAAGAACCAACGAGTTATCCTTCAACTGTTTTTCTTTAATCTACTCAGTCCAAATAGGCCTCACTTGCAATTCTGCTAACAGACTTCCATCATCAAATAGACTCAAACGTACAAACAAGGCTCTCAAATCAGAAACAACCCTTCGACTCAACGCATCAGCCACCACGTTAGCCTTACCTGGGTGGTACTCAATCGAACAGTTGTAATCCTTAAGCAACTCTACCCATCTTCGTTGCCTAAGGTTTAACTCCTTCTGAGTTAACAGATACTTTAGGCTCTTATGGCCCGTGTATATGATACACTTTTCTCCATATAAGTAATGTCTCCAGATTTTTAACGCGAAGATCACTACTGCTAGCTCTAAGTCGTGCGTAGGGTAGTTCGCTTCATGAGACTTAAGCTGCCGCGAAGCATAAGCGACCACCTTACCCTCTTGCATCAGTACACATCCTAACCCCACATGTGACACATTGCTGTACACAGTGAAGTCCTTCCCAGACTCCGGTTGAATCAACACTGGTGCTTCAGTCAATACCTTTTTCAAATGGTCAAAAGCTTTTTGCTGACTCTCAGTCCAGACAAATGCTACCCCTTTCCTTAACTGTTTTGTCAATGGTGCAGCAATCAGAGAAAATCCTTCTATGAACCTTCGGTAATAGCCTGCCAAACCCAGAAAACTCCAAATTTCCGATACTGATTTTGGTGGCTTCCATCCCAGAACTGCCTTAACTTTTCGAGGATCCACTCTAATTCCTTCAGCAGAAACCACATGACCTAGAAAAGCCACTTCTCGCAACCAAAATTCACACTTACTAAACTTTGCATACAGTTTCGTCTCTCTCAGCACTTGCAGCATAATACGTATATGCTCCTCATGTTTCTCCTCGGTTTCCGAGTATACCAGAATATCATCGATGAAAACTACCACGAATCGGTCCAAGTAAGGTTGGAACACTCGATTCATCAGATCCATGAAAGCGGCAGGTGCGTTCGTCAACCCAAACGGCATAACCAGGAAGTCGTAATGACCATATCAAGTCCTGAATACTGTCTTATGAATATCCACTTCCTTTACCAGACTCAAAATAGAACCATTTGCACATTTATAAACATCATCAAATTCATCATCTCAAGCCAACTCAAATGGCCAAATTACATTCTTATCATACTACCAAAATGACTCAAACCTATACATGCCATATACCTTATTTACACAACTTCAAAAGTACCAAAATAGATGCCCGATAGTGCGATGAGGTTCTTGAAGATTCCTGGATCCAAGCTAGCTTCGAAATATTATTAAACATAGAAAAATAAACAAAGTTAGCTATAAAGCTTAGTAAGTTCGTATGTAAATATGAAATAATCTTATCATTCATTAGCATTAAAAAATAGATAACATAAATTGCATTTAAAGCATCAAACAATGAGTTAACATAAAGTTTAATAATATATTAACTCATAAGTTCTCAACTTCTTTAACTTGTTACTCAAACAGTTTTACGTATATACCTGTACCGATATGTATCTATTTCTTACCAAACCACTCCGGGCTTATAAATGCTTACGGTATGAGTACATTGATTTTCTGATGTCATAGTCCAACTATGGTCTTACACATATATTGCCATGGCCCTGCCATGGTCTTACATTCACATGCCATAACCCAGTTATGGTCTTATTTTCTGATTGCCATAGCCCAACTATGGTCTTAATTAACAACTCATCTTATTTAAACCGTAAATTTAATTTAAGATCTCTAGATTTAACTAATAGGGTAAATACAATCTCAATTCCATCTATCAATTAAATAAATGCACATTTAAGTTCAATTATATGAACTTACCTCGTGTACGGAATGATGGAATGGACCGACTATTCAATTACTTTACTTTTTCCCCGATCTAAGTCTGAATTCCTCTTTTCTTGATCTATAAGTAATCAAAATCAACTTATTTATTCCTCTATTTATTCAATTCAATCCAAAATATCATTTGAGCCATTTTACACATTAGCCCCTAAACTTTCACATTTTTACAATTTAGTCCTTATTACACAAAATCACAAATTCATGAAATTCAAGACTAACTCATGCTAGCCGAATTACCATTACACCCCTAGTAGCCTATATTTCTAACTTATTCCACCTTTTAACCACTACATTTACACATTTCATAATTTAACCCCTAATATACATTTTCACTAAAAATCACTTAACAGAACTTGTATAACTATCAACAAACATTCACAATCTATCAAGAAACTTCAAAATACATACTTATTCATCAATGGAAACTTTCAAAATATTTAACAGTTTTGCAAAATAGTCCCTGGCTAGCTAGTACTAGATGCAAAGATCACAAAAACATAGAAATCATCAACAACGAAACAAAAATGGACTTACAATTGAACCTTGAAGTAGTTGAATGTTTCAAGCCCTAAAATGGCTTTCTTTTTTGCTAGACACAGTTGAGAAAGATGAATTTCATTCATTTTTATGTTTTTGTTTCATTAGTTAACCTTTATTTTATAAATTACCATATTAACCTTATTATAAAACCATTTGAAACACCTTAATATATGTCCATATATGTCCACTCATGCTATTAATGGTCTAATTACAGCATAAGGACCTTTACTTTAAGGTTCTATAGCTATTAAATACTTTTAGCTAATAGAACTTCACTTTTACACTTTACGCGATTTAATCCTTTTTATCAAATTAAGCAGCTAAACGATAAAATTTCTTAATGAAATTTTCACAAAATCACTCAATCATGATGTAAACATTAAAATAATAATAAAATAAATATTTTGACCTTGAATTTGTGGTTTCAAAACCACTATTCTGATTTGACTAAAAACGGGCTGTTACAATATTTGCAAATGAGAATGACAAACTTAAGTAATAACATATATATATGTTTTGGTTTAGATTGATTGTAACAACCCTAACCCGTGTCCGTCGCCGGATTAGGATTAAGAGATATTACCGATCAAACATAACATTTAACTAACATTTCATAACTCAATAAACATTCATTATTGAATAACATTCATTCACATACACAATGTCCCTTAAATAGGTCTACGAGACCTTAAACATGCTTTAGAGAAGGTTCGGGACTAAACCGATCTTGTAAAGAAATTTTCGAAAACTTAAAAACTTTTCTAAGTTACAAATGTCACACGCCCGTGTGAACAGGCTGTGTGCCTTACATAGCCTTAGACACGCCCGTGTGTCTAGGTCGTGTGCAAATAGGGCATACATATTGACTTGCACTACACGGCCGCGGGCCCGCCTGTGTGTCAGGCCATGTGAAAACTAAAGGAGTTACTGACTTGGGTCACACGGCCAGCCACACACCCGTGTGCCAGCCCTTGTGCCACACACGGTCAGTAGACACGCTCGTGTGTCTAGGCCGTGCCAAACCTGGAGGGTATACTAACTTAATTCGAAAGGGTTCCCCAGGGGACACACGACCGTGTACCAAGGCCATGTATCACACATAGTCGAGCCATACGCCCATGTGCTTGGTCGTATGGAGTGAAAATAGGCTTGGTTTAAGCCACTTTCCTCACCCTCCTCATGCCTTCCAACAACAAGATATTTTATACCATTTCAATACATTTTTAGGCATCCAAACATCATCAACTCATGCACATTTCATACCATAATAACACTAGCCAATTTAATACACATTCACTACTCCAACTATATTGATTTCATATGCCAAATTCATCATTCCATTCAATTTCAATATACATTTATTCATCCTTCAAAATAACTAACTCAAATCTCAAAATAACACCAATTTAATACCGTAATCTCATACCATACTATGCCAATTCACAATCCATTCAATACCATGAACATTTCACCATTTATCCGACCATCAAAGCAATTACAACAATTTGACCAAATTCACAAGGCATACCATACACATCACATAGCATATATAAACACATTATATAAGCAAAATTCACATCCCACAACTTTACCATATACAAGCCAAATCACATGGCTATAATTCCATAACACAAAATATACCATAATAACACTAGCCTATACATGCCATAGACCATAATTACAAGGCTTCAAAAGTACTAACTAAGTTATCGATAGTGTGATGACGTTTCTCGACGATCCCCGAGTCCAAGCTAGCTTTGATTATTTACGAAATAAAGAAAGTACACACAAAGTAAGCTTTTAAAAGCTTAGTAAGTTTGTAAGTAAATAACTCAATTCATCAAATAAATGAAATTTAATTATTTTCATATTAACAAATCAAAATCACATTAACCACAAACCTTTCTCATGTCTCAAAACATGATCAAATACCATCTCATTGAACTTTCTCAATCTAATACTCGAGTAGGTTCCATACATACCTGTATCATCTTGTACTAACCTCTGTCTCAACCACGTCACTTCTTTTACCCGTTGAACCATTTGGAGTAGAAGTCGGATACTTAAGATCTCAATCGATAAGTACCTATACCATGGCCCGTAGCCAAATCAAGGTAACTTATCCCGGAGTACCTATACCATGGCCCGTAGCCAAATCAAGGTAACTCCTCACTGAAATACCTATACCATGGCCCGTAGTCAAATCAAGGTATCACTCGTACCCGAAGTGCCGATATCATGGCCCGAAACCAACACAATAGCCTAATGACATGTCAATAGCATCCGAAACTATTCCTAAGGTTTAACCAGGAAGTTTCACTTGTCGATTTCATCGTCGAACACATCCGTATAGTTGTATTCATAATTAAAACATTATCTGTAATCTCATAATCATATTTTATGCAATATCAAAGCATATAACATACATTTATAATGAAATTATCACATTCGAACTTACCTCGTATTCGGACATGACGAACTGGATCTATTATTCGATAATCTTGCCTTTCCCCCAATCTAATTCCGAATTCTTTCTTTCTTGATCTATATGTATTCAAAATTAACTCATTTAATCACCTACTCATTCAATTTAGTCCAAAAATACACATTTGGGCATTTTTACACATTAGCCCTTAACTTTCACAGTTATTCAATTTAGTCCTTATTTCACAAATACACAAAATTCACACAATTCAATTGAACCTATGCTTGACCGAATTTTATAGGGATCTCTAATAGCCCAAAATTTTCATTTATTACACATTTCAACCCCTCAATTTGCATGTTTCACAATTTAATCCCTATTTGACATTTTTATCAAAAATCATTTTACAAAACATGAAAATCTATCACCAAGCTTTCATAAACTATTATCAAACCTCAAAGAACACATGGATTCAACAATGGAAACTCTCAAAATATTTAACAGTTTCAAAAATTAAGGCATGGTCTAGCTAGAACACGAAGCAACGATCACAAAAACATAGAAATCATCAAAAACCAAGCTCAAAACACTTACCAATTAAGCTAGGAGAGTGCCGAATGTAACAAGCCGTAAAATTTTTTCTTCTTCCTCTAATTTTGGTTGTAAATGAATAAAAATAAAATTTTTTCTTTGTTTTTATTAAATTATAACTTAATAATCATTTTACTATTACAACCTTTATTATAAACATATAATAACACATAATGGATATCCATTTATGGCCATTCCCACTATCAATGGTCTAATATCAACTTAAGGACCTTTCATTTAATAAGCCATGGCAATTAAGCACTTTAATAAAGTAGAATGCAACTTTTTCATTTTACGCTATTTAGTCCTTTTTCTCCAATTGAGCTATTAAACGAAAAAATTAGCTCGCGAAATTTTCACACATATATAATTACATGCTGTAAACACATAAAATAATAATAAAAATAATTTTTCAACCTCAGATTTGTGGTTCCGAAACTACTGTTCCAATTTAGCTAATGTAACACCCCTAACCCGTATCCGTCACCGGATTAGGGTTTTGAGGTATTACCGGTCATATCACAGTTCATATAGATATTCATTACATTTCACAATTCAAAATTTAATCTAACATATATAAAAACAAATTATATATATACAGAATATATAACAAATCATCTATTTCGTTAATTGAAATAGTAACCAATCATTATATGGCTTTAGCATAGGTATAAATTATACATCAAATAGAACAAATTTCAAAATTAAACTTAGCAATCATTTATGCGGCATTGATATAATAGTTAATATGAATTTACCTGTTTTGTACATTAATGCAAATTAAAAACATCCATTCAGATGTATGTGTATATATATATAAGCATATCCAAATAAAGCATTATGGCAAGTCAAATTTACGGATTAATATACAACCTAACATATAATAAGCACAACCATATTTCACCAAGTTCAAACACAAATCACCATATCATCATTAACCATCTTCGGACATAAATAACAATTTATTTCATATTATAATTCACAAACTAAGAATTATATGTAAACATTATACTAAATTACTTATACATGACCAATTCACTTCACATCTATTCAACTATCAATTTAATCACATAAGATTATACCACACGTAATGATACCTTAACTAAATATACCATTTCATAATTATTTAACCTTAAATATTATACACATTATGCTAGCTCAATTAACCAACCATTCATTCATAAAACATATTTCCATCTTGCCATAACAAATCGTATCAAACTAGCCATTACACAATCAACCATGTGTTCATCAATTTACCTCATTACTAAGTTATGCTCAATTCACTAGACAAATTATACTCATACATTTCCATTACAAACCTAATATAAAGATTATTGCACATTCGAATATACATATATATATTTATAAATTATTAAACCAATCATAAATATAAAACATATCATATAATATATATACCAAATTAATCTCCAACCATGTTTGGATTTAACTGAATATTCTTTGTCACCAAATCATATAATAACATCTTAGCAACACATATCAACAAAATTCACATATACTTTTATCCGTGCATAAACCATAGCCAAATCAACCTCATATATACATCCAAAATCACCAACCATTTTCAAAGCATATAAGACATATAAACATGACTAAAGTTTCATATAATCACTTAACATATTAGCCATTTTCGCATGGCTTAATATATATACACAACTTTAAACTTAACTAAACATAACCTAGCTTATACATGCCATAAAATCAAATTCAAACTTATAATGTACCAAAAATGGTCGATAGTGTGATAAACTTTGCTGACGATCCCTGAGCTCGTAACTTGAATCCAAAATCTATATAACAGAGGTAAACATAAACACACACAGTAAGCTATTTAAGCTTAGTAAGTCATAAGCAAATAAATCATTAAATGAACATTAGCATTGAGTCAACTAAACCGAATCAAATAATCAATAATCAAATACACATTTTTCATGCTTGAAATTCATATACCATTACATGAATGATATGTAATAATTTTAACTTGGCCGAATACACATAAGTTTATAAGCATATAAAATTCTCAATTTCTTAATTCATATTTCATTTGTTCATCTCAAATATATACTCACCTTATCTTTTAAAACATTTAACTTAGCACATACCTGACATTTTAGTTCGATTTCACATTCGATCTAAACTTGATATTGCACGTTGAACCATTCAGAATTGAATAGGATACTCGGATAATCACATATATCAAACAATTCCAACGTCCTAGACGTGGTCTTACATGCTATCTCATATCGATGCCACTGTCCCAGACAGGGTCTTACACGAATCAAATACGATGCCGATGTCTCAGACATGGTCTTACACATAACCATATATAAATCGATGCCAACGTCCAGATGTGGTCTTACTTGAAAACACATATATCGATGCCAACGTCCCAGACATGGTCTTCCTTGAAAACACATATATCGATATCCTATGGATCGTACGGGGCTTTCAGACGTCATAACTTAGTTGAATCGAATTCATAAACTTAATTTCCAAACATATACACATTCGGTCATAATATATAAATACTCATAAAAGTCAATTCAATATTTTAAGTTTACATTTGTTCAAAATTAACAGCATTTACTTTCTTATAAACTTACCTCGGACGAAGAAAAACGGAACGGGACGGCTAGTCGACAACTTTAGTTTTCCCCCGATCCAAATCTGATTTCTTTGGTTCTTGATCTAAACATATTCAAATTAAACTCTTTCAACATAGTTTCACTCATTTTAGTCTAAAAACACACATATGGGTAAATTACTATTTTACCCCTGACATTTTACACAATTTAGTCCAAATTGCATAAAACACAAAACGTGTAAAATTTGCACACACCATGCTTAGGCTAAACATTCCTAGTGTTCATACAAGTCCATACATTTCATTTGTTTCATATTTTAGTCCCTTAATTTATTATTTTTGTAATTTAGTCCTAATTACTCAAAATCATAAAAAATTCCAATACAAAACATATCAGTCCAAATCATATCTTTCATATTTCACCAACTAACATCACAAAACTCAAATATTCATCAATAGCATAACTCAAAAAATTCACCAAAATCAGAAATTCGAGCATGGGCTTTGTAGATAACATAGCAACTATCTTAAAAACGTAAAAATTATCAAATACCGAGCTAGAACTTATCTTGAATCAAGCTTGGACAATGGTCGAACCGAAGCTTTCTTTATTTCTTTTTCTTTTCTTTAGTTTCTGTAATGGCCCAAAATTTACGGGTATCAAAAAAGTACATTATCGGGCTTCTGTCTTAGTGAAACAGGTCCGTAAATAATTATTAGAAATAATTATAAGTCTAGTAGTGTGTTTAATTGGGTCTTAATTAGGTGAATTTAGTTTAATTTAGAGTAATTAAAAAAAGGGGGATTAGATTGAATAAAGGGTAAAAGTTTAATTATAGATTAATAGAAAATAAAAAGGACCAAAAGGGAAATTAAGCCACATTTGGAATTTAAGGCGGAGGAAATAAAATCTAAGATTTTTGTTTTAATTATATATATTATATTATGAAATAAGTAAATAAACCAAAACATGCCAATTGTATGGTTATAATTAAATACATGTGTAAAATACAAGAAAATACACTTGAAATATATTTGTATATTTACTTAAATAATAAGTAAAAGATATTTATTGATTATTATTATTTAATTGATATTATATTAGTGAATAAATTAATAAGTTGACAAATGTAGGATAATGAGATAATACATGTGTAATAATATGTATAATACAATTGTAATATAAGTATTATTTATTAAGTAGATATTTATTATTTATTATTTATTATTAATAAGTAAAAAATATTTATTAGATAAATAATTAAAATTATAAGATTTTTGGTATGAAAAACAAATTAGATAATGACATTTGTAATAATATGAATATATACATTTGTATTATAATTATGTATTTACTTAAATTTTAAGTTAAAGATATTTATTAATTAAATATTGATATTATAAGATTTTTATTTGTTAAATAAATAAAAAAAAGACAAATGGATGGTAATGATAGTGTAAAAATGTATAAAGATACATGTATACAAATGTATTAATTATATTGTTATTAAATAGATATTTTATAATTATTAAATTAACTTAAATATAAAATAAAGTAAACAAAATAAAATGGCCCGAAAGCATAAAATAAATAAAGAAACAAAACAAAAGAAACAGAGAGCAATTCGAATAGGGAGAAAGAAAGAAGGAAAGGAAAAACTAAGGTCTGAGAGCTTTAAGCTTTAATAGGTAAGTCAATCAAGCCCTTTTCTTTTAATTTTGATATTTTAGAAGTCTTAAAACAAGATTTTGATAGAATTAAGTTGATAGGTTGGAAGTTCATAAGTTTTTAAGTATAGTTTATGTTGAAAAAAAAAGATGAATTAGGGATTTAATTGAATGAATTCTAAGTTAGAATTAGTAAAAGGATTAAAATTGTAAAGTAAGCTATAAGTTTTGTCTTAGAAGGACTAAATTGAAAGAAATTTTAAATTAGAGTTTTGTTATGAATATTAGATAATTAAGTTGAATATGGAAGGAATTTGAATTGAGTTAAGAAAATAAGTAAGTTTAGTTAGAATTAAATTGAAACTAGGATATAAATTGAATAGAATTTAATTATTTATTTTAAACTAGTGTTGTAATTAATAGTGTAAATTATTTTAATTTTTGGTAGCTAATAAAGAATCTGAGATGTCAACGCAAAAGGGGGAGGAAAAGATAGACGAGGAGTAACTCGAGAAAATTTACGATTTGTATTACTATAACTCAAACTATTATTTATTAAATGTTATATTTAAATTTATATGTAAGGTAAGTACATTATAAGGTAAGTATTAATATTTGAAATGAAGTATGGATAAGTATGAGTATTAAATTACATGTGGATTAAGATTGGAAGTATATTGAATTGATTGTATATTGAAATGGAACTGAAATTGATATGGAAATGAAATTGAAATAAATAAATAAATAAACAAAAAAGCGAAAGAATATCCTATTAACTAGTCGGACTGTGTCAGATATAATTGGCGTGCCATAGAATTTTGAGAAGGGATTTGGAGATGTGATTTGGAGATGCTGATGTTTATATCCTTCGGATTTATCCGAAGAGGCACTCTGTGCTATTCTGGTGTGTTTTGGATGGATTATATTATTTTGGTGTGTTTGGGAGGATTATATGATACTTGTGTGTTATGGAGAATTATACTAGCGTGTTTTGGTTGGACATTTCTGGTGTGTTTGGATGAAATTCGTGTATCTGTCAAAGTCTAATTTATGTTAATAGGGTGACAAATGAAATGAGTAAATTGAATGAATTTGATTTTTTGAATGATTGAAAATATGTGAATGAAAAGGAGGTATAAGTTGATTTATGAATCATTGTGATATATGTGATATGATAATATGTAATTAAAGCTTATGAATTGATGGAAGAACAGATTGTAAAAATGTAATATTGTTGATGAAATGATATAATTGTTATATGATATTAAATGGAAATTAATCTTTATGATTTATAATGTTTATGATAAATACAATTTAAATTATTTGAATTATATAGTTTGAGTTATGGTAATAACACTGAGTATAAAATACTCAGTGTACGGTTGTTTTCGTGCGCAGGTCAATAGAAGTCCAGAGTCCCCGTTCATCATCCAAACGGTCCCGACTTCAACGTAAAATTTTTGGTGATGTTTTCTTCTTTAAATGAAAGTGGCATGTACATAGGTATTATAATGGTTATTTTGGTATGTTATATAATTATGTTGTAAATAAAAGTATTTGGCGTTTTGATGTTTTAAACTAGTGAAACGGTAGAAAATTGTTTATGGTATTAGTATGAATTAAAATGGTTTGAATGATTTTATGAATTAATTAGAAATGGTAATTAAGTTATCAAGTCAATATGTTAAGTACAATTTAGGTATATTTGAGTATGTACATGCATTAGTTGAATTACTGGAATTGGTATTGGTTACTGTTTGAAAATTTGCAGGGAAGGTTAGATATTTATAAAGGGCATATATTGAGTTTTGTTTTTTAAAAAAATTATGAAAAAAATTTGGAGTACTTGAAGAAGTCCCGTTCCATTTTTACTATGCGATTTGGGTCTCGAGGGTCCATTAAAGGGACTTTATGATTTAATTTTAATATGTTTGTTATTTATTTATGAATTGTACATAAATTGATCGATATGTTCAGTAATGCCTCGTAACCCTGTTCCGGTGATGGTTTGGGATTAAGGGGTGTTACAATTATTGGTATTAGAGCTATCAGGTTTAGCTGATTCTCAACCTAAATTGGGTTCAGAAGTAAGTTTAGAAGTACATGCCACTGTTGAGTGAAATTGAGTCGGGATTTTGGATGCTGACCTATTTGTTTGTTTTGTTTTATAGATTAAAAATGTCAGATGAAAGGATAAATAACACAAATGAAGAAATGTATACCGGAGACGAAGAGTCATGTGATTTAGATGAAACAGAGTCAGCTACTCCTAGTGTAAATCTGGTCAGAAGTCAACCCCCTAATGTAGAAAGAGAAAATGTTAGAGAAAGAGATAATTCTAATTTGTTAAGAGCAATAGCTGATGCACTACAACGAGTAGTGGAGATTGTACTTGCTACCACATCTACTCCTTCTACTAGACGGGTTCTGATTAAGGAATTAAGGAAGTGCGGTGCCACATAATTCTTAGGCCTGAAAGGAGTTGATCCGTTCGCTATTGAGAATTTGATAGAGTCAACCAAAAGAGTTTTACAACAATTGGAATGTACCCCCTGAGAGTGTTTAGTATGTATTGTATCATTGTTACAATGTGAGGCGTACCTATGGTGGGACCGACTCGTCAGGTAACATGGGATTTGTTTCAAAAAGAATTTCATAAGAAATATATCAGGGAATGTACATTGAAGATAAGAAAGAAGAATTTTTAGTGCTGAAACAAGGAGAAAGACATCATCAATTCGGCCCTTTTAAAAATAACCATCAAATTTTCACTTTATGCAATTAAGCCCTTTTTTAAATCGGGCAGTCAAACGAAAAAATTAAATCATGAAAATTTCACACATATAAATTCACATATAATAAACACAGAAAATAAATTTTAAATATTTTTCTGACTCGGATTCATGGTCCCGAAACTACCGTTCCAATTAGGGTCTAAATCAGGCTGTTATAGTTAAAACCGGGCTATTACATTGATTTTGTTTATAAACATATATCTCTATATGTTAACTTAATAAAATGATGTTTGGTCTACGGTAAAGTTTGGAATGTGACATGCATATGGTCTATTTAAATTATGAATTGAATCATGGGTTAAGTACGAATTATAATTGCTTGTGTCTAATATTTATGATGGTGCCTATGAGGGCATATTGGTTGTATGCTTAGAAATGAGTTTATGTTTTGAATTTTCATGAATAGGTTATGTTTTGGGATGTATTTAGATTAGTTATTGAATGCATTATAGGTCATTATGGGAAGGATAAGTACTGATATGTGCAAAGAGAATTATAGTCTCGTTGATGATAATGTTATTTGAGTACCAAATGTGGCAAACTTGAAGTTAAAATGATTGGAATATGACTTGTATGTGAAAGGTATGTGTAATTGAGTAAGAATAGGTTATATGGAAATGGAACAATTTGGTGTATTATATGAGGTTGTTAGTTTTTTATTGAGTATGCTTGGGTTGGGATTGTTAGAAATGAATTTGAAAGGTATTATGTAGATCTATTAACATTTGTTTTGTTTAGTGAATGGTGTCTTCATTTTGAAAATGAAAATATTTTCAAACTTGTGATTTTGACCATCTAGGTAAAAGCATCGATACTTGACCAAATGAACAATGTTTCGAAAATGGCAGAATCCAAAAACAATATCGATACTGATTTCTGGTATCGATACTTTTGATAAAGCTATCAGTACTTGTTCCTTTTGTATTGATACCTAGTTTCAAGTTTTGAAAATTTTTAGATTGGTTCTTAATCATGCTCAAATCTATTAAATTATGTTTGTATGCTCGATTTAGTTTCTGTTTGGTTCATAACTCTTATTATGCATGTATTTAGAACAACTTGATGCTTTAAATTGAATTAAATGTTATGATTTGCATGTGAATGTTTTGATAACTATAGTAGCATCCTGAAACTTGGGTCCGGTGATCGGACCGGGTGAGGGGTGCTACATTTAGTGGTATCAAAGCTATAGGTTTAGTTGATTCTAGGACTGAACATAGCATGTGTTGAGTCTAGAAATACATGCCACAATAACCTATGATAGTGTTATGTCTTCAAATCCAGATTGACTCTATTTTTATACATTATGATAGTGGAATTAAATCATGTTGTATCTGGTAAGTAAATAGTAATGTTCCTGATTCCGATCAAGGAATTTTTATAGAGTGCTCGTACAGAAAGTGTTAAGGAATGAGGCAATATATGCCTACTCCTAGTTCTTAAACTAGTGATTCACTTAATACCTGAGAGCTACTCCTTTAGCTCCACAACCGCTAAAACAACCTCTAACCTCGATTGTGCCTGCTATAGCACCCGTTGTCCTTAAAACCCAAATTTGATAAACATTATCTGACCTTGACCAGAAAAAATTTTAATCAAGGAATAGAAGAACTCTGAGTTGAAATGTGCAGTATTGTTATGGAAGGAAGAAACATATCAGTGGTAGGTAACCCTGACATTAGGGACACTGAGAAACCGGGATATGCATTAGAGCTAAAATATTTTTTTGTATTGGCTGAGTGAGCTCAAATATGGTTATGATATGAAATGAAAAGATTGAGCTAAGTCAAACAATTAAGATACTAAAACACAAAGTGCAGCCAGACCTTTTTTGACTCTTTGTCTAAGCAGACAAGAGATTTCAAATGTTAATTATAATATCCTGATTTTGGGCCTAGTCGGAATAGTGGTTTCGTGACCACAAAATCCGAGATAGAAATAATTATTTTATGATTATTTTGAGGTCTATGATATGATTGCATGATTGTGTGAAAATTTCGTGAAGAAAATTTATGCATAAAGTGCTTAAATTGAAATTAGGGACTAAATCGAATAATTTGTAAAACTTGCATTCTAGAAGTTTCTAGTATGAAATTGTTTTGAAATATTAATTAGGAGGTCTTAAATAGAAATTTTACCAATTTCTAAGTTTATGGACAAAAATTGGACATGGATGGAATTTTTGGAAAGTTTAGTAGTAAGGGCATTTTGGTCATTTAAGGGTAAAATGAATTAAAATACAAAATTAAAAGCCAATTTTGCTCATCTTCAACCCCATGGTCGAATATAGCAAGGAGAAACCATGGCTAGGGTTTTTCAAGCTTCCAAGCTCGATTAGCAAGGAAAACTAAAATTTGGGCTAAAATGGGGAAAATACCAAGTTGTGGACGAAATGGTAAAAGTAGCCAGTTTCGCATACGAGGTAATTTCATGTGTAAATGTAGTAACATAATTGTCATTTTAAGCAATTTAATGTTGTTTATATGATATGATGCTGATTATTATCATGAAATATTATGATTTGTGGTTATTGTTGAATAATATGTAATTATGTGAATTACTTGATGAGTATGAACTATCACCGAAGTATCAATTTCGATATTCCGTGGAAGATGGCAAAGATGTGTGATCGAGGAAAACGCCTGTTTGAACCTTAGGAATATATTAGGATACAAGTGACATGTCACTAGGATGTTTGGGCATCCGAACTCGTTGAGTTGAGTCCGAGTTCGCTTATGGATGGAATGTCCAAACTCGTTGAGTTGAGTCCGAGTTCGAGAGATGTAACTAGGCATCCGAGATCGTTGAGTTGAGTTCGAGTTCACTTATGGATGCGAACGCCCGAGCTCGTTGAGTTGAGTCCGAGTTCACTTATGGGCGGGTTACATGGTAGCTTGGCTACATATGTGGCACTTATGTGCAAACTTTCCATGTATCCGAATTATATTCCGATGTGTTCAACGGGTAAAATTCTACTCAAATGGAGGAATACTCGAGATGAAAGGAACGTATTGGTAAGTGTTGTGAAATGAATACTTTGAACAGGTATGTACTTAACCCTCGGGTTAAAAACCCGATATAACAACAATATGGTAAGATGATAAATGAAAATGTGATATGAATGTCTCGATGATGATTATGCAAATGATGTTTTATGTTTGCTTATATAGTTGTGTTACTTGCTATTTGCATGTGAGCTTACTAAGCATTTATGCTTACTTCCTCCTTTTCATTCCTTGTAGTGTTGACAAGCCAGCTCGGAAATCGGGAACGGTCGGAGGCATGCTCACACTATATCCGTATACCATCTTGGCATAATGGCTTGCATATTTTGAGTATGGCATGTATAACATTATAATCATTTTGTATATATGGTCTTATGATATGGTTATTGAGTGGTATGGAAATGCTTGGTAATGATTAGCCATTGGAATGGCTAATCATGATCATATTTGGTGTTATGTATGTCAAATTACTAGGTAATCCATGGAAACCATGAAATAGGTAAAATTTACCATAAAATAGATTCAGACAGCAGTAGTGAAATGAATTTGAAAAATCACTAAAAATATTAGAAATGGAATTAAATAATTAATAAGTTATGGAATCGAAGCTTGATGAGTCTATTTTCATATGGAAGAAGCGAAACAGGTATATGAGCTATATTTTATGAGACGTTTAAATTTTTGTGAAACAGGGCCAGAGCGATTTCTGGATCCCCTGTTCTGACTTTGGAAATTCACCATAAATTGTTCAAAGATAATTAGAAGTCATGATTTATATGTACAGATTCCTTATTGAGTCTAGTTTTATTAGAAACAAATGGCATAGTCATTGAAACTCTGTATAGGGAGATATTTGATTCATAATACACAGAGGTCAGAGTAGTCAAACCCTGAAATAGGGGAGACTTTAACTAATAAACTGTACTACTTGGCTTGACCAAAAATTCTAGAAAAAAAATTATGAAATAGATATATGAGTCTAGTTTCAGGGAAATTTTACAGAATTGGATTTCGAGTTTCGTAACTCGAGATATGAATTTTTAAACGACTATGACGCAGATTGTTAGCTTGACTGAAAATTTTAAAAATAAATTGTTTGAGCTGTTTAAGTAATGAATTAAGTTTGTTAACACCTCGTGTTCGACTCCGGCGATGGTCTCGGGTACGGCGCGTTACATTAATCCTTTGCCCTACAAGAAATTTGAGAAAAGATATGTCTAAACTTGTAAAGCCCTCAACCCAACCCGATTCGCCGGATTCAAATCTTCGGTGTTACTACTCTATCACAAACTTATACTTAACCAAAACATACAATTTTCAACAATTACATCTTATTTAGTAACATTACCCAACCAACTTACCTCTGGGTGTATAATGTGTACTTATGGACATTTGAACAAGGTCTTTCACTTAAAGAGAAATGCTATGAATAAGCTATGGAAATTACATCTGGTGTATAATGTGTACTTACATCTATGAAAATGTTTTCAAACTTGTGATTTTGACCATCTAGGTAAAAGTATCGATACCCGGGACCCAAGTATCGATATTAGACCAAATGAACAATGTTTCGAAAATGGAAGAATCCCAAAACATTATCGATACTGCGTTTTGGTATTGATACTTTTGATAAAGCTATTAGTACTTGTTCCTTTTGTATCGATACCTAGTTTCAAGTTGTGAAAATTTTCAAATTGGTCTTTAATCATGCTTGAATTTATTAAATTATGTTTGTAAGCTCAATTTAGTCTCTGTTTGGTTTACAACTCCTACTATGCATGTATTTAGAATAACTTGATGCTTTAAATTGAATTAAATGTTATGATATGCAAGTTAATGTTTTGATAACTGTAGCAGCATCCTAAAACACAGGTTTGGCGATCAGACAGGGTGTGGGGTGGGAGACATTCAAAATGGTTTTTCTTTCTACTCGATGTGATGGTCATTCTTTCTAACCTAAATGTTCTCTTCTTTTTCGTTAAGCTAGAGCTAAGGTTTCGTTTAATCAGTGGATGACTCAACCTTTTGGTAAGTCTTGTGGCTCTGTATGTTACAATTGTTGAAGAGTAAGGATGTTAAAAGATGTAAGAATAGTAGGGTGTGAGAGGAAAGCCCTAAATAGGGGGTCGCATGTAGTTGAAACGTTAGTAAACTATCTGTAAATAGGGATTTTAATAGAAATTCCATGATCTTTAAGGCAGTTATTGCTCCTGGATCAGGAGGGACGATCGAAACAGAAGCTTCAGGTCGAGATAAAAGTGGGTCTCTGGTGAGTCTCTAGACCTGACTCTTATGTGTTATTTTATGATGGTTCTTTGTATGGTTGATGTTCCTGTAGTTGTGCTTGAGGAGTTGTATATATGTATGTGTATTTTTTGTGAAGCATCTATAAGTATGTAAATGAAGTGTACAATGTGTTGCATGAATATGATGATGTGTGGTAAGCATGCACAATAAATTATGTGTTGGAAAATATGACTCTGTTATGGATATGAGTGAAATCTATGTAAATGTGTCCATTATGTTAAATGAATTATGTATGACAAAGAATGGTTGGAGAAGTAGGGGATTAAGTGGAGTGTCGGGAAAAATATGTGACATGATAATGGTGTTAGATGCCGGTACCCCTCGTGGCGCAGCGGAAAAATTATTCCAGCGATCATCAACCATGGATCCTGTATGAGGAACAAGTCATGTTGAAATAGGGTTGAAGATACACCTTTTTAAACACTAGAGAACACGAATAACGATGTTGGTCGAATTCCTTTGGGCGATCTCAATCCTAGCTGCAAGAAAACTATCTTGGCCTCTACGTAGTCTACCCAGTTAAGCAACAACAAAACTCTTTGAACTTTTTCAGAGAGAATACAAAACTTTTGTTTGTTAAACCTAGTTTGATTTTCTTACCCACTTATTTTTTAGACAATTAGGGATTTTATTCATTTTATTAATATCATATATTAAAATGAAATAATTCCCTTTTTACTTTTTAGAGAAAATCATGGAAGATATTAAAGATTATATTATTTCCAAAGTAATCTTAACTTCCATAAATATTAACTCTGGAAAGTAATTGCAAACCGTGTCCACTAGGCAATAGTGTCAGCTAGGCAATATTGTTCTCTAGGTAATGTTATCCATTAGGTGATACCGTCCGTCAAAGATATATGTAAGAGGGTATACGCCCAACATTTTTGCGTGAAGTTTGTTCGCTTTAACCATAGGGTGTGACCTTGTAGGTTCGTGTAACGTTATTAGTAATGCTAGAACATTTCTAATGTTACAAACAATTAGTGGCATCTATCCATGCATCATTGCTACCCAAGTTAGAAGAACTCATAATTCGATATAACCTTTCTGTGATAAATTTTTCATGTATTATATCCTTTTATCATTTATATCTAAATTGGACACAAGTAATAGTATAGTCACACTTGTATAGTCCAATCTCATATTTTTTGATATTCTGAGTATACTACAATAAACAAATAAGTTTGGTATCTCATATTAACTTATTTGAGCATGACTATGCATTTTTAGTTTCACTCCATCAAGTGGCACAATATATTACTCCCATTATGTAGGAGGGATAAATCATATCTTGATCAATCATATCCCACTACATAGATTGTGGCATACATAACATTAGTCTTTATAGTACAACCTGTTATGGTAGACGTTTGACTATATCAAAATATACAACTCATAATGTTTAGACAATGATGATCTCAAATCTAAGGATCATATACATAGTTATCACTATGAGTAATGTTTGTGACTATTGCATAATAATTTAAGAAACATACTCATGGCGGGTCAATCCAATATGTTGTTATCTAACACATACTCATGTATTGATTTTGACATCCCTATATCAATGACAGCACTTTGTCATCAATCAACTACACATTAATCTCAATGTATTATTGCTATCCAAACCCACAATAATACTTAACTATGAACCTTTTAAGAATAATCACATCATTCTCAGGACTTTTTTATTAATCAATTTATTTATACACACAGAAAAAGAAACTAAAATAACAATGGTAATATCTTATATTAACAAACAAGGTAAAACAAGTATGTAATTACAATCATCTCATGATTGGTCTTTGGGCATACTCTAACAAATGGACCCTACGGTGGTGCTTTGATGACGTCCAATGGGACAGTAAACATAAGAAAATGTTAGTTTGCCAGATATGTGGAAAGACCATGGCCATGGCATATTCTGGAAATGGTGGATGAGCTGCATTTGTCTACTAGGGTTTCTACATGTCCCGGGGGCGATGATGGGAAAACCTCAGACGATATTGAGTTTAGGCAAATCCATATCGTCAAACACCACAATTTATGTGGTGCTTTGGTGGCTAATCAAACAAAGCCTTTGTGGTGAGTTCTCTAAGAGGCCTATGTGCCATATTATTTAGAAAGCATTTGTGGCAAGTTATCTGAAAGGCCTATGTGACATATTATTTGGAAAGCCTTTGTGGTGAGTTATCTAAGAGGCCTATGTGGCATATTATCTGGAAAGCCTTTGTGGCGAGTTATCTGAAAGGCATATGTGGCATATTATCTGAAAAGGCTTTGTGGCGAGTTATTTGAAAGGCCTATGGTGGCATATTATTTAGGAAGCCTTAGTGGCGAAGTTATTTGGAAAGCCTTTCCTGCAAGTCATCTAAAAAACCTATATGGCGAATTCTGTAAAGCCTAA
Source organism: Gossypium hirsutum (assembly GCF_007990345.1). Classification (NCBI taxonomy): domain Eukaryota; kingdom Viridiplantae; phylum Streptophyta; class Magnoliopsida; order Malvales; family Malvaceae; genus Gossypium; species Gossypium hirsutum. The sequence continues at coordinate 89,876,101 of NC_053431.1, forward strand.
GTGGTGAGTTGTTAGTCTACCTTTTTGGCGAGATTTGGACATGTTTTTGAGGAATTATTTGAAAGAGTTCTTGGCAATGGTACCCGACTGATGAATCTGCCATAGTTTCTCATTAGGACAGAAAGTTGGCATATCTATAATTATGGGTGGTGTAAGTGTTCACCAAACCTGGAAGTTTTCACATTATGTAGCAAAGACATCTAACTTTCTATTAGATGATCTAAAATAGTACATTAGTTAAACCAAGTTCGTTTTCTGTATCGATTTAAAGATACGATGTGATTGGAGAACTGACAGCCCGCCAGAGTCAGTATAAGAATCTGTCATATATCATTATGAGGAATGTATCCAACTTCTCTTTTCAAGGAGACTGTGAATTAGGATCCTCAATAAGGTGTGAAGTCTGGGATCTTCCAATAAGCGGAATGTGCATAAGGGGGTTAAATGCAGAGACTGGCGTAATGTTATCCGCCAGGAACCAAAAAAGTATTCGCCAAAGTCTAAAAAGAAGTCCAAAATCTTCAAGTTAAGTAATTAAACAACAACATTTAAAGGTAATTTTGGTTGAGACTCACTAAGTTCCGTTGAACTTACATGCTTCTAGTTGTAATGCAGGTTCTTGGAATTGAACCAGTACACCAGAAGGGACCAAACTAGGAACGCGTTAGGGTGGCTATTCGAAGAGCAATATTATGCATACAGAAAGGCATTTTTGGATATATGGCAAGTAGTATTCTACGCCATGATTAATTCTGCTTTAACAAATATTTAAGTTGTAATGTCTTATACTGCTTTTGAGAACTCGTTGTAATTAATAAAGTCTATTTCAAAATCTTTTGACTTAAATAAGAAAATAAATAAATAAGAAGTATGTTCAGTATGGTTTTCGTCAATTGTAAAATTTTTGTTAAGTATTGTGGCATCCTATATCCAGATTCGGTAAATCAAGTCAGGTATAAAGTATTACACACTACCTAGTCAATACATCCACCTTTATTGCCCATCTCCCATTTCCAACATCTTTTCTTCACTATAACATCAACCAAATAAATTCTTTAGTAAAATTTGTATCGCTAAATCAGTCCCACTATTTTAACTTCTAACCATTTAGCAATAAACCTACCCTTAAACGCCAATCAACAAACCCAACTAAACCCTTCACCCATAGCCAATAGCAACCCCCATCTAATCTAAAATAGTACTCGAAAATAAAATCATTCAAGACCCGTACCTTAACCCCCAAACAAAATTAAACCTATAAGAAGAAAAATAAGATTTAAAAATCAATAAAATAGAAAATAAAGATAGTTCGAAACCAACTTCATTAGATGGCAAAGACAGTTGATTGGAACAACATTTCTTTGCATCTCATTTGAAGATCTCTATATTTTAGGATTCTTTTAGGAACCTTGACTCGATAACATGAAAGAGGAATGAGAGAACTACATTTGGATGCCATTTTTTGTGTTAGAGAAGGCAACAACAATAATCGTACATCCCTTAGGTGGCTTCAACAACTTCAACAAAAACAAAAAGAAAGAGGATACATTTTAGCTTGGAAGGGAGGCACAATAAAAAAGAAAGACTGGAGATATGTCAGGTTTGTAATATTATGCCAACAAAGCTTGTTGCCAATTTTACTATTAAACTGTGCATTAGTATATATGGTAAAATATAATTTATTGGAAGGGAATGAAAAATTAAATACTTATAGGGTAATAAATTTGTTACACGACTATATCAGTGTTAATTGTATCAATGTTATAGATTTTAATTGAGCATTAAATTTTAGTCCATCGAATTCCATTAATTATATTTTAGTAAATTTTTCGAGATACTGCTTGCAAATTGGTGGAACAAAATTATTTATGGTTATTTTTTATAATTGTATTATGATGTTGTAATTAAATATAAAATGAAAATAAAAAGAAATTCAATTATAATCCTAATATTTTTTATTGATAAAAATGCGATGATGGAAAATCCTAGTACTGGTGCTGTTGGTGATCCTTGCGATGATGGGGATCGGAACACCAAGAAAGTTCGTTTCAAAGAAGTGGTTGCTGGAGAGAGACTAATATGGCTGTAGATTCAAATCAACAGCCGATGATGTCATTCAAAGATAAACTTTTGGGGGTTGGTCTGTCTTACCCCGATGGGTACCCTATAAGAAACGAGTGTGATCTTGTTTTACAGGATGGAGATGTTAACATGTCAATGGTTAATGGGATCCCGACAATCACTTTTTTGGATCGCATCAAAGACATACTGTTCAAAGAGATAGAATCGACTGTTATTCTTAAATTGCTCGAGCGTAACATTGGTTATAACGTGCTATACAACCGTATCCTTAATCTATGAAAATCGGTCAATTATTTTCACTTAATGGATATTACTAATGGGTATTTTTTGGTGAAATTTCAGGAAATGGAAGATTACAATAAAGTTCTAACCCAGGGACCTTGGATTATTTTCGGGCAATACCTCACTGTACAACCATGGACGAAAACTTTTAATCCAGAGCAGCCCTATCCCAGTGTGGTGTTGGCTTAGATTCGCTTGCCGGGCCTCCCGGGTTATCTGTACAAGAGACAAATCATTGAAGCTATTGGCGGATTAATAGGGAAAGTTGTTAAACTAGACCTACAAGCCGACAACAGAACCCGGGGACGTTTTGCTCGTTTAGTAGTGTTCATTAATCTGGACGAACCACTTACCTCTGAAGTCTTGGTGGATGGAGTAATCCAACGAGTTGAGTATGAGGCACTTCCGACGGTTTGTTTCAGTTGCGGGAAATACGAACATGTTAAAGATCTATGCCCGCCGGTAGGGTTTAAGGTGGCTTTGGACAGGTCGGGGACTGAGGAAATGGTGGCTTCCGGTGATGGAGTGGGAGATGACAATGATGGAAAGGGAGTCGATTATGGACCTTGGATGTTGGTCGAGAGAAAATCCCGGCGGGGTAAACGAGATTCTCGGGCTAGTGGAGATGCGAAATCTGGAAAGGACTCTTTGCGATCTAGGTTTGCACCGCTAATGGTGGATGGTGGCTCAGGGGGAGATGTTAATGGAGTTAATGGGGGGATTTTGAGTGAAAAGGAAAACGGTTGTGCGGCTAAGGGGGATAATTATAATGAAAATAGGGTTCTTTCTAAAGAAGATTCGGGCCTTTTAGTTGATTTGGGTCGTGGAACTGAGGGGATGTTTAATAAGTTGGCTAGGCCTATTGTGGGCTCAAGAGAGAGTGGGTCGAATTTTGTTGGGCTAAGTTTATTGAGGGGAGACAAAATTTCTAAGTCTTTGGGGAAAAGCCTGTAGGGTCTGATGGGTTAATACAAAAAGACAAGGACCAGTCAAATAAATTGCCCAACTCTAATTCAATTTCTTTTTTGCCGTCTGCAAGTTCAATGCGTTTGTTGGGGGGTGAGGCACAGATAAGTGGGAAAATGGATTTTTAGCATGGTGGGCTGAGTAAAGAAAGGACTGGACCTGACGGTCTATTACCGCTTAATGGGTTATCTATTGGTGGTATTGAGAAGCCCTCATTAATCTAAATAAATAGTATTTAAATAGTTTTTCTACTAATGGTTTATTTGAACAGGAAATTGTGCAGGTACATTCGGGTTCTTCTGGAAACATGGGGAATAATTTAGTTCTTAATAATCCTATGTTTGAAGGCCCTACTAAATCAGTGGTTAAATTAGACGAGACAATTTTAGACCCAAAACACCATTCGGCCTTTAGTTTTAATGATAATATTGCAACTAAAACATAAAAAGGTAATAAGAAAAATATTTTAGTTAGTACTAATAAATTTTTTCTATTTCCAGAGGACGTGGTTCGGATAAGAAAATAGGTAATAATCGGGGTGGAACTTCCCTTAATCGCTCGTTTAAGGATAAATGAGGTAGATTAAAAAATGCTGGAATTTCTCGAATTCCTTTGACAGAAGCTATTAGTTCTATGGTGAATCTTGTCAACTCGCAAGTTGGGCATGGAGCAAAAAGGATGGTAGGCAGTACTGAGGGACAGACCGCTGGTCCTGGGTCCACATCTACATGAGTTGATGATTTTCCTACTTTTTGTTACTTTTAATATTATGATGAATTTTACTATTTTTTGTTAGAATTGTCAAGGTTGTGCTGGTTTGAAATTTCCTCATATTTTTTGGAAGTATAATAGAGAACATAAACCTGATTTAGTTGGCCTCTTAGAAATAAGAGTAAGTGGTTCTAAAGCGGATTCTGTCATTGCTAAGCTTGGTTTTGACTTTTCGCATCGGGTGGAGGCTGTGGGTTTCTTAGGGGGAATTTGGATAGGATGGAAGGATACCATCTCTGTTGATATTTTGGGTAACCATTCCCAATTCATTCTTCTTAAAATTTCTAGGAAGTCATATTGGCAACCGGTGTTGGTCACTTTTGTTTATGGAATCCTAATAGTCAAAAGCGGAAACAGTTATGGGATGTTCTCAAGCATACAGTACCGATGGATGAGACTCCATGGCTCGCGATTGGTGATTTCAATGTTATTTTAGATTCGAGGGAAAAAAGAGGTGGCCGGGTCATTGGGAAAAGGTGCGCTCTCTTTAGTGAGTTCATGGATTCCATGGGTTTACATGATTTGGGGTTTAGTGGTCCCAACTTTACTTGGAATAGAGGGGGAGTTTTTGAGAGATTGGATAGGGCAATTTGTAATGATGCTTGGAGCCTAAAATTCCCCTTATCCAAAGTTCTACATATGCAGAAGCTAAAATCTGATAATAGACCTATCAAATTATCTATTTTGCTAGAGGTTCAGCCTTCCTCTAGAAGACCTTTTCGTTTCTTGGCTGGTTGGGTTGAAAATCAAGGGTTTTCCAAGTTTGTTAAAGATAATTGGAGCTTTATGGGTGATATGACGACTACTCACGCTACCTTCACTGATAAAGTGAAATTATGGAATAAGGAGGTTTATGGACACATTATGCAGCAAAAGATTTTTTTGAAGAAAAAACTAGATAATGTCCAAAAGGTGATTGATCGAAGAAGCTCGACTTTTTTACAGCAGGTTGAGTTAGAAATCCACAAAGAGCTTGAATCAGTGTTGCATCATGAGGAACTCTTGTGGACGCAGAAGGCTAGGTGTGATTGGTTAGTTTTTGGGGATCGTAACACAAGATTTTTCCATAGGCGAACTCTTCAGAGAAGGAAACAAAATCGTATTCTAGCTTTGAAAAATCAAACGGGAGAGTGGGTTATCGACGAAGAAGAATTGAAGCAGGAAACGGTCAATTTCTATAAAAATCTTTATGGGGAGCAATCTAGAAAAATAGGAAATCTTGGGGAAGGTGTTTTCCCGCGTCTAGCCAGTGAGGAGATTAAAAAGGCACTTTTTGACATGGCCCCTTTAAAAGCACCCGGTAGTGATGGATTACACACTATATTCTATCAGAGTCAATGGGAGTCTGTTGGATATTCTATCAGAGTCAATGGGAGTCTGTTGGACCTTCGATCTGTGAATGGGTCAAGAAGATTTTCTCTGGTGACAACATTGAACTAGACCTTAATAATTCCCTTATTGTCCTAATTCCTAAAGTACAGCACCTGGAATGCCTTTCGCAGTTTCGCCTGATCAGCGTTTGTTCGATCCTTTACAAGCTTGTGATGAAGGTCATTGCTAACAGATTTAAAATGGTCTTTCCGAAGTTCATAGGACCTGAACAAGCCGGATTCGTAGCAGGAAGGAACATTAAGGACAATATCATTATCGCGCAGGAAGTCATTCATTCCATGAAGAGCAAGCAAAAAATAAAAAATGGATGGCCATTAAAATTGACCTTGAAAATGCCTATGATCATGTTCGGTGGGATTTCATCGATGCTTCTTTACAGGCTGTAGGCATTCCTGACTTTCTTCGTAATGTTATTATGTCCTCCATTTCTAGTTCAACGATGCAGATACTTTGGAATGGAGTGTCTTCTCAGAAGTTCAAACCGGCAAGAGGAGTTCGTTAAGGGTGCCCTCTTTCACCATACCTTTTCATCTTGTGTATGGAGTGGCTAGGGCATGGTATTCATGTAGCTATTGCTGATGGAAGATGGTCGCCCATTCGGCTGAATAAATCAAGCTTGTCTCTCTCTCATCTCTTTTTTGCTGATGATTTGATTCTTTTTGGCACGAGTTATTAAGGACGTTTTAGAAACTTTTTGTGGGGTTTCGGGGCATAATGTTAACCTTCAGAAGTCAAATATGGTTTTCTCTAAAGGAGTGGATGAGGATATTCAAAGGCGTATTAGTGGTCTTTTTGGATTCCAAGTAGTGCAGAACCTTGATTCATACTTAGGGGTTCCGCTCTTTCATAAGAAGGTCACAAATAATACTCTGCGTTTTGTAGTGGATAAGGTGAAGAGTAAACTTTGCAATTGGGATGCTCGACAACTTTCTTTTGCTAGCAGAATTACTCTAACTCAAGCAGTCTTGTTATCAATTCTGAGCTGCTTTATGCAATCGATGCGTGCGATGAGATCGAAAGTATGGTTAGACAATTCATTTGGGGGTCCACTAGTGGTACTAAACAAATTACTTTGGTAAGTTGGGATGCGATATGTCAGCCTAAATCATGTGGTGGCCTTGGTCTAAGGGCTCTTCAGAACCATAATACTTCTTTCATTATGAAGTTGGGATTCAATTAGTGACTGATCATTCTTCTTTATGGGTCAAAGTGCTTCGATCCAAGTATGGGGTTCAAGATAGAATACCAAAATCTTTATCGAGGGGAAGATGTTCTTTCTTGTGGTGATCACTATCGAAGATTTGGACGCTTGTACGGGAGAATTTGCTCTAGTCTGTTGGTGATGGTCGCAATATTAATTGTTGGAAGGATTCTTGGATTCCTAATGTTGGGCCATTATACAAAAAGATAGTTTGCAATTCTAGTTTAGATATGGATCTTTCTCTTAGTAATATGGTCACAGAGAATGGAGATTGGAATTTGGACTTTTTTCACCTTTGGTTACTTGAGGATATCATCCAGCGGATAGTTGGAATCCCGCCACCTCATCCTAATTCTGGTATGGATAGAATTTATGACAGCTCTAATTTTATCCTAGTCGGGAAGTGGTTTCGGGACCACAAAACTGAATCACAAAATTATTTAAATGCTCTTTTCTATGTTTATTATATGTGAAGTATCATGTGTGAAAGTATCATGTCTAAATTTTTCATTTGAATGTGAAATTATGAAAAATGACTTATGTGATAAAATTGAAGAATGTGTTAGGAAGAAATGAGGTGACCGAATAATGTATGGCTTATTAAAAGGGAGGACTTGCATGTCAAATTGTCTAATTTAAAGTTAGTGGCCAGCCATGATGATGATGATTTGTAATATATGCATTTTATATATATAAGAAATATAATTATTAAATGTTTTATAATAAACATAAGAAATTAATAAAAGAAAAGAAAGCCATACATCATTGCCTTGTTCTTGCCAAATGTTTGAGAAAGAAAGAAGAAATATGCTTTGAGGATTTTGGCAATGTAGCAAGCTAAAAATTTAAGGTAAATTTCATGTAGTTTTTGTTAATTTTTAATAGATGTGTGATCGTTGTTTAATTAATGTTAAAGCCCATGTTGAAATTTTGATTTCGGTTGAGGTATGTGCATTCGGTCATAGAGGAAATTGAATCAAATTTGGTTGTTTGTCTTAATTAAGGAGAGAAATTTATGAATCTATAATTATAAGTGACTAAATGGTAAAATAATGAGTTGGAGGGACTTGTATGTGAAGAGATGGCATTCGATTAAGAGTATCTTTGACAATTTTGGTTCTTGTTATTTTGCATGAACTTAGATTAATTTGTAAGGACTTGAAAATACTAAGAAATATTCGGATGAAGTGAAATAGATAGAATGTTGAGTAATTACATGTTAAGGGTGTTAAGGCTTAATTGTTAATGTCCGAATTCTATAAAGGGGGATGTTATGCGAATTAATTTTAAGTTGTGTTATTTTATATATATAATATATAATCTATGGGGTAATGGTAAGGGGATCAATTGATCGATTAAATAGTTGTTTTACTTTAATTCAAGCTCAAGACCCAAAGAACCGAGATTTGGATCGGGAAAGGCGAAGTTAGCCGAGTAGTCGACACTATTGTACGAAGTTGTCGAGGTAAGTTCTTAAGTAATTTAAATTCAATTCAGTATGCTTAGAATTTAAATAAACATAGTAAGGTAAAATGGTTGATTATATAGATGTATAAATATAATGTGATGGATATATGTTTGGAGAAATGATTAGAGCCGAATGTGGCTAAATTATTAATTCGAAATAGACATAGAAATATAATGTGCTGCATGTGTGTTTGAATAAATAAATTGAGCCGAATGTGGCTATACTTTTTGAATTGAAATAGACATTGAGACAAGGTGCCGAAGATATTTTCAAATGAAAATATTGATGAAATTGATGTGTATCAAAGTAGTTGTGTTATGACTCATACTATGTGCAATCTTAGCAATGAGCTAAGTAGTGAATGATTGTAACATCGGGCTAAAAGCCTAGCAGGCATATTGCCGGTGATATGATTCAGGTTATAATTCTAGCAGGCTACATGCTGGTATGATTTTTCGTGACTAAGAATTGATGTGTTATTGAACAAGTTAAAAATGAGTGTAAAGCCAAGTATGAGTTAAATTGTTACTAATTCGTAATAAGGTACGCATGTGAATAGTTATGAGAATTTTTGTATGTAATTTATGATTGAATGATGGCTATGATTTAAATGATATTGATTTGGTATATCCAATCGAAGTATAAGTTATGAAAGTATGAAAGAACAGGTGAATTGTTTATCGAAATGTGATATTCGGGCCTCGGCCTAGCAAGCTTTAAGCTGGTGAATAATATTATCGGGCTTCGGGCCTAGCAGGCTATAATGCTGGTGAGATAATATCGGGCTTCGGGCTTAGCAGGCTATAATGTCGGTGAAATGATATCGAGCTTCAAGCCTAGCAGGCGAAATGCCGATGAATGAGTTCAGACTTAAAGTCTAGCAGGCTTCGTGCCGGTGATGAATTCGGGTTTAAAACCTAGCAAGCTAAATGCCGGTGATTTTATAAAAGTCTAAGACTATAAGACCTTGTGTTAAATCGGCAATTGAATTCGTTCAACACATTAAGTTGGCCAGGTATGTAATATATACTTATACATGTTAGATCTATTGGAATTGAATCATGAATGTGAAATGAGAAGCATAGGTGAAGATGTCATATGTGTATGTGTGTATTCGGTCATGGTGAAAGGTTATATGAATTATGTGAAATACCATTTAGATATGAATGACGAAAGTAACTGTGGTTATGAAATGGTACAATGGTTGAATTCGGTTGAATTAAAGTTGACACTGAACTATTTAAATGCCTATGTCATATATGTGAGTAAGGGTAAAACCATCGTAAATTATCGATAAGGGTGGGCTATGTGCGGAACCATCTTATAATTACTAATTTGAATGGTTGTGTGCGAATCATTGAGCATGATGTATTGTATTGAGATTATGATTAAGTGAAATTATAGATATGTGATGAAATTGATTGGTGATATACATGTTTAAATAATATGAATGCAAAGAATGTGTGAAAGAGTAAATTTGTAATAAATCTGCTTGGGACAGTAGTAGTAACGTGATTTTGGAAAATCACCATAAATTGTGGGAGTTGAGTTAGAAGCTGAATAAATTATGTAATTAAAGATTAATAAGTCTAGTTTCTTATAAAAGAAACCGTGTAAGCAAAAGAATTACTGATAATGAGATATTTGAAGTGGCGTGGGACAGAGTCAAATGACTTCGGGGTCCCCTATTCTGTTTTTAAAAAATCATTATAATTTGTACAAAATTGTTTATAAGATAAAATTTATATGCTTATACTCCTTAATGAGTCTAGTTTCAAATGAAATCAACGAGAACATATTTTGAATTCTGTACAATGAGAAATTTGATTCGTAGTGAAGAGTGGTCAGATTAGTCAAACAGTGAAACATGGGAAACTTTAAGAAAAATCTGGTATTGATTGGCCAAACCAAAATATGAGTCTATTTTCAGGAAAAATTAACGGAAATTGATTTGGAGTTTCGTAGCTCCAGTTATAAATAGTTTAGTGACTGTTGCTCAGGAAGAAAACTTGTAGTGAATTTGTGATTATGTTGTAAACATTGATAAAACTTGTTAATGAGTTGCTTATTGTTTTCTTATGAACTTACTAAGCGTAAAGTTTACTTCCCTTTTCTTTCCCATATTCCTTAGGGTTGCCAGGTTAGCTCGAGTTGGAGGCCGTCAGAGATATTATCACATAGTCGAGTCTACGCTATTGGCGTAAGTAAATCTTAGTGTTTCGAGTCTATGGCATGTATAGGGTTGTAAAGTTGAGTATGTAATATTATGATTAAGCCAAAGACTTTGGCTTGTTATTAAGGTAGTTTGATTATTCATATGCTTGTATGTTATTATCTCCTGTGATGTGGTTTGTAGCATGTATATTTAGAATTTGAATTGTGATTCATTGTTGAGTAAGTAAATGATACAAGACTAAGATATTGGTAAATATTTAATAATACCTCATGAATGTTTTGGGGCCTTGTAAGCCTGATTAAAGGATAATATACGCGTGTATGAAAAGTTTAAAATTGATCAAAAATTTTTACGGCCTGGTTTTATATAAATGGTTGAGTTTAAATCTGGTAGCACCTAGAACCCTGTTCCGATGAGGGATACGGCCGAAGGGTGTTACAGAATTATTTGGGAGGGAAACACATTTGGTGCTTTTTCAATTAAAAGTGCGTACAAGAAAATTCGGGAAGAATCTTGGAACGCGAAAGAGGAAGTTTGGGAGTTATCTTGGAGATATCATGGGCCACAAAGGGTTAGGGTGTTCATTTGGCTTGTTTTGAAACATCGTTTACTGACTAATGTTGAAAGATGCCAAAGAGGTTTAGGTTCAGACACAGCTTGTGTAATATCCTGAATTAGGGCTTAATCAGAATAGTGGTTTCGTGACCACAAATCTGAGATAGAAATAATTATTTTATAATTATTTTGATGATTATGATATGATTGCATGATTGTGTGAAAATTTCGTGATGAAATTCTATGCCTAAAGTGCTTAAATTGAAAGTAAGGACTAAATCGAATAAGTTGCAAAACTTGCATTCTAGAAGTTTTTAGAATGAAATTATTTTGGAATATTAATGAGGAGGTCTTAAATACCAATTTGACCAATTTTAAGTTCATGGACAAAATTAGGACATGGAAGGAATTTTTGGAAAGTTTAGTAGTAAGGGTATTTTGGTCATTTAGTTATTAAAATGAATTAAAAACAAAATTAAAAGCCAATTTTTGTCCATATTCTTCATTAGGCTGAAATTTCAAGGGTTCTCCATAGCTAGGGTTTGTTCCAAGCTTCCAAGCTCCACAATCAAGAAAAACGAGATTCAAGTCGTGATCGAGGAAAAGAAAAGATTGTGGACTAAATTGCAAAATCTTTATATTTTGGTACCAAGGTAAGTTCATGTGTAAATAATGTAGCATAATTGTTATTTTTAAGTTATTGATGTTAATTATATGATACGCTGATTTTTAATTGTGAAATATTATGCTTTGTGGTTAATGTTGAGTAATATGCAAATTATGTTTACTACTTGATAAATATGAATTGCTACCAAGTATCGGTTCTGATATTCCATGGAAGACGACAAATGTGAGATTGAGGGAAAAAGCCCGTTTGAACCTTAGGAATAAATTAGGATACAAGTGACATGTCACTAGGATGGTTGAGCATCCGAACTCGTTGAGTTGAGTCCGAGTTCACTTATGGATGCAAATGTCCGAACTCGTTGAGTTGAGTCCGAGTTCGTGAGATGTAACTAGGCATCCGAACTCGTTGAGTTGAGTCCGAGTTCACTTATGGATGCGAACGCCCGAGCTCATTGAGTTGAGTCCGAGTTCACTTAGGGGCGGGTTACATGATTTCTTGATTACATATGAGGCACTTATGTGCAAATTATCCGTGTATTCGAGTTGTATTCCGATGTGTTCAACGGGTGAAATTTCTAGTGAAATGGAAGAACACTTAAGATGCAAGCGACGTTTTGGTAAGTGTTGTGAAATGGACACTTTGGACAGGTATGTTCTTAACCCTCGGGTTGAAAATAGATACAACAACGATAAGGTGGTAAGATGATGAATGATGTTTAGAAATGTGATAAGTTTTGGTGATACCATGCTAAAGTTGTTTGGTATATTTGTATTGTTATGTTACTTGTTATTTACATATGGACTTACTAAGCATTTATGTTTACTCCCTCCTCTTTATTTACTGTATTTTTGAACAAGCCAGCTCGGGAATCGGGACGGGTCGAAGGTTCGATCACACTATCCAAAGGACTTTTATCTTGGTAAATGGCTTGTACAACTACTTAAGTATGACATGTATAGCAATATACATATTTTGTGTAAATAATTTTATGATATGGCCATGTTTGGTTGAGAAAATGTTTGATATTGATAAGTCATGGTGATGGCTAATTTAGATCATGTTTGATATCATGGAAGTTTAACAGGTTATCTAGTTCATAAAAATTCATGGAAAGATGAAACTTGCCTTAAAACAGAATATTGCTGCAGCAATGACATGAATTTGAAAAATCACTAAAAATAGTATAAATGGAACTAAATGATGAGTAAGTTATGAAATTGAAGCTTAATGAGTCTATTTTCATGTGGATTGAACAAAAAAGGCATATAAATTATTATGAGATATTTAAACTTTTGTGAAACAGGGCCAGAGTGATTTCTGGATCCCCTATTCTGACTTTAAAAATTCATAATAAATTTTAAAAAAATAATTAGAAGTTGTTCTTTATATGTACAGATTCCTTATTGAGTCTAGTTTTAATAGAAACAAACCTCATAGTTATTGGAATTTTGTATAGAGTTATATCTGATTCGTAATACACAGAGGTCAGAACAGTCGAACCCTGAAATAGGGGATACTTTAATTAATAAAATGTACTAATTTTCCCAATAAAAAAATTCTAGAAAAAAATTAGTAAATATATATATGAGTCTAGATTCAGGGAAAATTTACGGATCTTGATTTCGAGTTTTGTAACTCGAGATATGATTTTTCTTATAACTGTGACGCGAGTAGCTAGAAAGCTGTGAATGTAGAAACAAATGATTTGAAGTTCTTAAATTGATAAATTATGTTCGGTAACCCCTCAAGATCGACTCCGGCGACGGTTTCGGGCGTGGGGCCGTTACATTAAGTGGTATCAGAGCAGGTTTAGTCAGTTCTCGGACTACGTGTTGTATGTACGGATTTTGCTATACATGTCATATATGTGAATTGTGATAGTGTGACGACTTCTAACCTTTTTAAATGAATTTTTATATAGTAAATGGATCCCGATCCAGCTGTGGCAGATGAAGTAGAGAGTAATGCACCAGCTCCGGCTGAAGGGGCAGCGCTGACTGAAAACCCACCTCCTACTGTTGGTCAGAGAGGAGGAGAAAGGGATCGGGAAGCCTTTCTCCAAATGATGAGTGCATGGTACACTGAGTTCGTTCGTACGAACCCAAATGTATGACCTCCCCCACCTCCCCCAATTCCTCAACCTATGCCTCCAATGCCTCAAGGAGTGGATATGATAAAATTTCACAGAACCCCCGTTGATAGAATTCGTAAACAAGGGGCTAAAGAATTTAGAGCAAATATTGATGATGATGCAGAGAAAGCAGAGTTCTGGCTTGAAAATTCTATCCGGGTATTTGATGAATTATCTTGTACACTTGAAGAATGTTTGAAATGTGCTACATCTTTGTTGAGAGATTCAGCCTATAATTGGTGGAAGACTTTGATTTCAGTGGTATCGAAAGAGAGGGTAACTTGGGAATTCTTTCAAGAAGAGTTTCGGAAGAAATATATTAGTGAAAGATTTATTGATCAGAAATGTAAAGAGTTTCTTGAGCTGAAGCAAGGTAATATGACAGTCTCAGAATATGAAAGAGAGTTTGTTCGATTGAGTAAGTATGCCAGGGAATATGTTCCTACAGAAGCCAAGATGTGCCGACGATTTGAAGACGGGCTCAACGAAGACATTAAATATTTTTCAGGATCCTTGAACTGAAAGAAATGGTAGTCCTAGTTGATCGAGCTTGTAAGGCTGAAGAACTACTTAAAGAGAAGAGGAAGGTAGAGGCTGAGACACGAAATTGGAAGAAAAGGCCAATGAGTAAGGCACCTTCACAGCAACCCGGAAAGTCAAGAAATATGAATCGTCGTTCCCAAGTTTCAGCTGGGCAATCATATGGAAATTTTAAGAAGCAGAATGTGGGTCCTAAATCTCAGAATACTTCTGCAGCCAGTTTAGGGAACTCGAGATTTGTTAAACCCGAGTGCCAGCGGTGTGGTAGAAATCATTTTGGTCCGTACAGAGCAAATGAATGTTTTCGATGTGGTTCTCCAGATCATTTTATTAGAGTCTGCCCAGAGAGAGCTGAGAAAGAAAAATTTCAGAGTGTAAAAGCTAGTGGTGCAGACTCGAGGGGAAGGTATCTGAGAAAAGCTGGAAGCAAAACAAGCAGTAAGAATGTAGCCAGAGATGCAGCAGTTAGATCTGAAGGAAGAGCTCCGGCTAGAACTTATGCTATTAAAGCGCGTGAAGATGCTTCCTCACCCGATGTGATTACCGGTACATTTTCTCTTTATGATACTAATGTTATTGCTTTGATTGATCCCGGTTCTACTCATTCATATGTATGCATGAAACTGGTGTCTAGTATGAATATACCTGTTGAGAACAAAGAATTTATGATTAGAGTGTCGAATCCACTAGGCAAATGTGTGATAGTTGATAAAGTATGCAAGAAATGCCCTTTAATGATTCAGGGTCATTACTTTCCGGCCGACTTGATGTTGTTGCCGTTTGATGAATTTGATGTTATTTTGGGTATGGATTGGTTGACATTGCATGATGCTATAGTAAATTGCAAAGAAAAGGTTATAGAATTAAAATGTGAAAGTGGTGAAATCTTGCGGGTTGAACCAGACAAATCAGAGGCAATATTTAGTATGATTTCTTCGATGTCGGCTCAGAGATATTTGAGAAAGGGTTATGAAGCTTATTTGGCGTATGTAATTAATACAAAAGAAGTTGAAAAGAAAGTTGAATCAGTGCCGGTTGTGTGTGAATTTACGGATGTATTTCCAGAAGAATTGCCTGGTTTGCCTCCAGTCAGGGAAGTAGAATTTGGTATTGATTTAATACCGGGAACAACTCCGATCTCGATTGCTCCATATAGAATGGCACCAATAGAGTTGAAAGAATTAAAGTCGCAGTTGCAAGAGTTGACTGATAAAGGCTTTGTGAGACCGAGTTTTTCACCTTGGGGTGCTCCCGTGTTATTTATGAAAAAGAAGGATGGTTCTATGAGATTATGTGTTGATTATCGGCAGTTAAACAAGGTGACAATCAAAAACAAGTATCCGTTGCCGAGAATTGATGATTTGTTTGATCAGCTAAAAGGAGCGACATGGTTTTCAAAGATTGACTTGAGATCTGGGTATTATCAGCTGCGAGTAAAAGAGTCAGATGTGCCTAAAATTGCTTTTAGAACAAGGTACGGTCATTATGAATTTTTAGTTATGCCATTCGGGTTGACAAATGCTCCTGCTGTGTTTATGGACTTAATGAATCGCATATTTCGGCCATACCTGGACAGATTTGTTGTGGTGTTTATAGATGATATTTTAATTTATTCAAAAGATGAGACAGAGCATGCTGAGCATTGAGGATAGTTTTGCAAACTTTGAGAGATAAGCAGTTGTATGCTAAGTTTAGTAAAAGTGAATTTTGGCTCCGGGAAGTTGGATTTTTTGGGTCATATTGTTTCAGGTGATGGTATACGGGTTGATCCTAGTAAAATTTCAGCACTGCCTTTCATCCACAAACTGATGGACAATCAGAGAGAGTAATTCAGATTCTTGAAGACATGCTCAGATGTTGAGTATTGGAATTTCAAGGTAGTTGGGAAAAGTATTTACCGTTGGTAGAATTTGCTTATAATAATAGTTATCAGACAAGTTTGAAGATGGCACCTTATGAAGCATTATATGGTCGTAAATGTCGGACGCCATTGTATTGGACTGAACTCAAGGAAAATCAGATTTATGGAGTTGATTTAATAAAAGAAACCGAAGAAAAGGTGAAAGTGATTCGAGATTGTTTGAAAGCTGCTTCAGATAGACAGAAATCTTATGCGGATTTGAAACGAAAAGAAATGGAATTTCAAGTTGGTGATAAGGTATTTTTGAAAGTGTCTCCATGGAAGAAAGTCCTTAGATTTGGACGAAAGGGCAAGTTAAGTCCGCGTTTTATTGGACCGTATGAAATAATTGAAAAAGTTAGACCGGTAGCATATCGGCTAGCGTTACCACCTGAATTAGAGAAGATTCATGATGTGTTTCACGTATCTATGTTACGTCGGTATCGTTCGGATCTTTCACATATAATTTCACCGACAGAAATTGAACTGCGACCGGATATGACTTATGAAGAAGAACCGATTAAGATTTTAGCTCGAGAAGTCAAACAACTAAGAAATAAAAGTGTTGCACTTGTGAAAGTGTTGTGGCAAAAGCATGGGGTAGAAGAGACTACATGGGAACATGAAGAAACTATGAGAAACCAATATCCACACCTGTTTACCGATAAGATTTTCGAGGACGAAAATCCTTAAAAAGGGGGGAGAGTTGTAATATCTTGAATTAGGGCTTAATCGGAATAGTGGTTTCGTGACCACAAATCCGAGATAGAAATAATTATTCTATAATTATTTTGATGACTATGATATGATTGCATGATTGTGTGAAAATTTCGTGATGAAATTCTATGCCTAAAGTGCTTAAATTGAAAGTAAGGACTAAATCGAATAAGTTGCAAAACTTTCATTCTAGAAGTTTTTAGTATGAAATTATTTTGGAATATTAATGAGGAGGTCTTAAATACCAATTTGACCAATTTTAAGTTCATGGACAAAATTAGGACATGGAAGGAATTTTTGAAAAGTTTAGTAGTAAGGGTATTTTGGTCATTTAGTTATTAAAATGAATTAAAAACAAAATTAAAAGCCAATTTTTGTCCATCTTCTTCATTAGGACGAAATTTCGAGGGTTCTCCATAGCTAGGGTTTGTTCCAAGCTTCCAAGCTCCATAATCAAGAAAAACGAGATTCAAGTCGTGATCGAAGAAAAGAAAAGATTGTGGACTAAATTGCAAAATCTTTATATTTTGGTACCAAGGTAAGTTCATGTGTAAATAATGTAGCATAATTGTTATTTTTAAGTTATTGATGTTAATTATATGATACGCTGATTTTTAATTGTGAAATATTATGCTTTGTGGTTAATGTTGAGTAACATGCAAATTATGTTTACTACTTGATAAATATGAATTGCTACCAAGTATCGGTTCCGATATTCCATGGAAAACGACAAATGTGAGATTGAGGGAAAAAGCCCGTTTGAACCTTAGGAATAGATTAGGATACAAGTGACATGTCACTAGGATGGTTGAGCATCCGAACTCGTTGAGTTGAGTCCGAGTTCACTTATGGATGCAAATGTCCGAACTCGTTGAGTTGAGTCCGAGTTCGTGAGATGTAACTAGGCATCCGAACTCGTTGAGTTGAGTCCGAGTTCACTTATGGATGCGAACGCCCGAGCTCGTTGAGTTGAGTCCGAGTTCACTTAGGGGCGGGTTACATGATTTCTTGATTACATATGAGGCACTTATGTGCAAATTATCCGTGTATCCGAGTTGTATTCCGATGTGTTCAACGGGTGAAATTTCTAGTGAAATGGAAGAACACTTAAGATGCAAGCGACGTTTTGGTAAGTGTTGTGAAATGGACACTTTGGACAAGTATGTTCTTAACCCTCGGGTTGAAAATAGATACAACAACGATAAGGTGGTAAGATGATGAATGATGTTTAGAAATGTGATATAAGTTTTGGTGATACCATGCTAAAGTTGTTTGGTATATTTGTATTGTTATGTTACTTGTTATTTACATATGAACTTACTAAGCATTTATGCTTACTCCCTCCTCTTTATTTACTGTATTTTTGAACAAGCCAGCTCGGGAATCGGGACGGGTCGAAGGTTCGATCACACTATCCAAAGGACTTTTATCTTGGTAAATGGCTTGTACAACTACTTAAGTATGGCATGTATAGCAATATACCTATTTTGTGTAAATAATTTTATGATATGGCCATGTTTGGTTGAGAAAATGTTTGATATTGATAAGTCATGGTGATGGCTAATTTAGATCATGTTTGATATCATGGAAGTTTAACAGGTTATCTAGTTCATAAAAATTCATGGAAAGATGAAACTTGCCTTAAAACAGAATATTGCTGCAGCAATGACATGAATTTGAAAAATCACTAAAAATAGTATAAATGGAACTAAATGATGAGTAAGTTATGAAATTGAAGCTTAATGAGTCTATTTTTATGTGGATTGAACAAAAAAGGCATATAAATTATTATGAGATATTTAAACTTTTGTGAAACAGGGCCAGAGTGATTTCTGGATCCCCTGTTCTGACTTTAAAAATTCATAATAAATTTTAAAAAAATAATTAAAAGTTTTTCTTTATATGTACAGATTCATTATTGAGTCTAGTTTTAATAGAAACAAACCTCATAGTCATTGAAATTTTGTATAGAGATATATCTGATTCGTAATACACAGAGGTCAGAACAGTCGAACCCTGAAACAGGGGATACTTTAATTAATAAACTGTACTAATTGGCCCAATAAAAAAATTCTAGAAAAAAATTAGTAAATATATATATGAGTCTAGATTCAGGGAAAATTTACGGATCTTGATTTCGAGTTTCGTAACTCGAGATATGATTTTTCTTGTAACTGTGACGCGAGTAGCTAGAAAGCTGTGAATGTAGAAACAAATGATTTGAAGTTCTTAAATTGATAAATTATGTTCGGTAACCCCTCAAGCTCGACTCCGGCGACGGTTTCGGGGGTGGAGGTGTTACAGTTTGTGGTACTTGCGGTCATAATTTTGAAAATATTCTACATGTACTTCGGGATTGCAAAATGGCAAGGGAGATATGGACGCAGCTAATTCCTATAAGTAAACATCCTTTTTTTTTTGTGCAGGGTCCCTTCATGCATGGATGGAGCTCAATTTACGAAATCAACAGGACATAAAGCTAGTGGCTGAAGTTAATTGGCCTTGTTTATTTGGGATTATCATCTGGCGAATGTGGAAAAATCAGAATCTTGGCATATTTCAAGGTCTTTCTTGGAGTACTGATGAGGTTATCAAAAACTCCCTCTGCTGGGCGAAGCAATATGTTTTGATGTCCGAACCAAATGGCTCTAAACCCTCAAGCATGGGTTTTGATCTTGGCTATCCCGATGGTTGGGTCTACTTGAACACAGATGGTTCGGTCAAATATGAGGATATGTTTGCCGCAGCTGGAGGGCTTTTGCGAGATCATTAGGGTACTTGGATTGTTGGTTTCACAAGGTATCCTGGTAATTGTGAAGTTATTGATTCAGAATTATGGGGCATCCTTGATGGGTTACAAATTGCCTTGGATCGTGGCTTTCGGAAAGTTATCATACGGATTGACAATCTTGAAGCAGTTAACCTCATTCACGAAGGAGTTCGTAAAGGTTCTAC
Source organism: Gossypium hirsutum (assembly GCF_007990345.1). NCBI lineage: Eukaryota > Viridiplantae > Streptophyta > Magnoliopsida > Malvales > Malvaceae > Gossypium > Gossypium hirsutum. The sequence goes on from NC_053431.1 coordinate 89,895,865, forward strand.
TTCTGCCTTAGTTACGAATCCTACGGATATTGAAGCAATTAAGTCATTAGAACCTTCAACATATTCCAAGAGAAGAGAATAGCCTTGCTGGTAAGATAATCAAGCTCAAGAAAGATAGGGAGCCTGGTTTGCAGTTATTTGATAAAGATTATATAATGAGTTTTTTCAATGTTTGATCTTTGAGTTGTAATTTCTTTTTTTTCATCAAAAAAAATGAAAATAATTAATGTTATTTTATTCATATTCTTATGTGCAAAAATAAAAAATAAAAATAAATTAATGTCATGTAATTTTATTTGGATTTCTTGTTAACACTTTTAAAAGCCAAACCAAATTACTTTTTTTTAGAGATATTTTATTTCTTCTTCCCCTATTATTATCATAATTTGAAACTCAAACTTACATGTTCTAGTACCTTGTTTTATATTATATATATGATATATACATTAAATTAAATATATATCGTTAAAATATACATTAAATTATTAATTAAGGATAACATTTAGATATATTTATTAAGGTATATTAATAAAGTATAAAAAGTAAGGAGAAAATTTAGAATAATTTATTGATTATTAATTAAATATAAAAATTATTGGATAATACTTAAGAAAGTATTTTAGAACTTAATGAACAACTTAAAACTCAAAGTTTCCTAAAATGTTAATCTCTTTACTTTATCTTATATATGATATATATGATTTCAAATCACTTAAACATTTGACTCTTATTGAACACAAAAGCACCATTCAATTATGTCAATTAATATGCAATTTTGGAACTTAATTTTGTAAACCGAATAAGTGAAATTATAAATAGAAGAATTTATGTATTTAGTATAAAAATATATTAGTGGTTGATCAAGTAATTAAATCAAGAAAATCATTAATTATAGTATATAGACTAAATTGTAAAAGTTTAATTATTATTAAGTTTAAATTTAGAAAATGCTTGAGGACTTAAATGACTATTAAACCAAGGATTTAATGAAAATTTATCCATGATAAAAACTTAATGAATTGCCTTTCGTCATCCATGCCATCCATTTCCATTTTCTTAAGTAAGAAATGATTATAGCCATAGATTTAATAATTAATAAGTTAATTAAAACTAATTATTAGTAAATATATAAAGGTAGTGGGAAGAAAGATGAATCAACATCAGTTTTATCAATTTTTCTTCCTAAACCGTAGCTAGAAGAAGAAAAAGAAGCTTGACTTTCCACCATTCCCGTTTGCTATTAATCGGTACACTGGTTTTACACTTCCAATTTTTATGAATTTCTAATCTAGGAAACATGATTTACCTAGCTTATGTATTAGAATTTTCAATTTTGAAAGTTAAATCAAGTTGCCATTAAAAAATTCATAAACTTATTCTTTCAACCGTTTTTGAGAAATCCATATTCATTTGCAAATGAATTATTTCTCATTTTCATTTCCATTTCCATTTTGAAAAAATTATATTTATTTCCAAATGATTTCATTTCTCCATTTTAGAGAAAATCATAATCATTTCTGAATGCTTTCCATTTCTCTATTTCTATTCATTTTGTTCATTTCGATTCAAACATACAATTTATTTTTGGTTTCAACAAGCTAGCAGAGAGACCGATTGGGCATATGCAATTGAGGCTCAAATGATTTATAATTGAGTTCTAGCTTTTTGTCAATTAATTATAAACTCATTTAGTTATGAAGTCATTCCACTATAATATCGTAACTAAGCTCTCCCTAATGACATACCATTACGAAAGCAAACTGATTAGTGCTCATCTAATGACCTTGTCATAAGTTTGTTATCCCCATAAGATATCCTTAATCTCTCTGGGATAATATCTGTCCTCCTAACATGATCATATTTTATCTCATGGTAACCATTACATCTTCCTTCATGAAAGTCGATTACTATCTAATAGTAAACAAGTCATTCATCACAAAGACGAATGACCCGTGACCACATTTACTTTTCATCAACTATGCAATGCCAATGAGAGGATATCATTTACCCATGTCTCGGGCTATAATTTCACTGTTGTGAATGACACTACATACTGAAGAAGTCGTACACCCAACACACCAACTTTCGATTCCTTATCTATTCGAATTCAGGCTTTTGCTTGCATCAAAGTGTACAAGTCGTGCATACATAGTTCTTCATCCACTCTGGATTTAGGTATATCACACTATGAACGTCACAAGTGAATAAATCCATAAATAGATTCAGGATATATTATTCTTAGATCATGTCTGATGTATTGCCAGTCTAGTTAGTCACATCTATGTCTCTATCTTCTAGTAGTCATCCACTTCGATGCCCAAGACAAAGCATCTTCTCAATTGGACTTAATACACAAAAAATTAGTCTTTCAATCAATTTACTCATTTTCGATTATACTAAGGACATGTTTAGGTTCGTTTACTAATATAAGTTGTCATTCTGTATTAAGATCCGACCACGTAATACCACTTAAGTTAAACATTAAACAACTACTGAGTAACATTTGCTTCCATTTTGCTTTGTGTGCAAAAACCATGTGAGGAAAATATAAAAGGTATTAATGTATCATGAATAATTTTAGTAACCAACCTTTTCGAAAAAATACATGTGTATTTACACGAAAAAGCTACACTTAGGGCTTTAGATCCAATAGCCAGCCCCCTCATTAATGTCTACCATACCTTATTGGAACTTCTTCAATTAAAAGTGTGGATAAGAGCCTACAGCATCGAGAAGCTGCTAGGAAGCTCATTCAATTTCACTTGAAATGAGCTCAAGACAAAATGAAACAAATGGAAGACAGACACATGAGTGATAGGGAGTTCCAGGTAGGAGAGTTAGTCTATCTCAGGCTATAGCCTAATTGACAACACTCTGTCAGAAGGGTGTTGAACCAGAAGTTATCTCCTAAGTATTTTGGGCCTTTTTCCATAGAAGCCAAGGTGAGATGAGTTGCCTACTGGTTACAATTGCTTCCAGGTTCTCGAATTTGTCTTACCTTTCATGCATCTCAACTCAAGAAGCATGTTGGAACAATTCCAACTTAACATGTTTTACCAGTGGTAGACAACAACGGAGCCATGGTCAAAGAACCTGTACGAGTTTTAGAACGACGTATGGTCAAAAAAGGCAATCATGCAGTCTATAACACCTCTAACTCGTATCTGTCACCGGAATAGGGTTACAGAGCATTACTATAAAATTGTAACTATAGTCATTCATTTTTAAACATTTCATAAATCAAATCATAGTTCATTCAAACACATGCAAATCATCCCTTATTTGAGCCCTCGAGGCCTTAGAAATACCTTAGAAATAATCTAAGACTAAATTGGAAACATTTAAAACTTTATGGAAAAAGATAGAAAATTTCACACGGCTGAAACACACGTCCGTGTCTCAGGCCATGCGGACATTCAAAGTAGGGACACATGGCTGTGTCCTAGCCCGTGTCCGTACCCGTGTAACTCATTGACTTGGGTCACACGACCAAGCCACAGGTCCGTGTGTTAGGCCGTGTAACGCTCACAATGTAACTTTAAAGCCTATAGGGGACATACGGCTGAGACACACGCCCGTGTCTTAGGCCGTGTGGACAAGAAAATGGCCAAAAAAATCTAAGTCATTTCTTTCACCCTTTCATCCTTGAACTTACAAGTTATTTGCACACCTGAACAAATCATCATAACCTACCAAAATATGCACAAAGATGACCAAGTCATTACACCATTAACCATACAACAAATATGTTAATAAGGCACCTCAATCACCACTATCAAACATATTTAAATTTATGTCCAAATGGTCATAATTCAACCAAACATACTAGACTAAATTCCATATCAAAACATGCCCTAAATGATCACTTTGCAACCATGCCAACACTTATCACTTTGACCATAAAACCATGCATCAATTTGATCATATAAACACCAACTATTTAGCATCAAAGTGCCAAAAGCACACCAACCATCAAGGCATCAGAATAACATGAGTTTCACAATTTCAAAGCCACATTACATGCCAATACCGTTAACTAAACATTAGACATAAGTCCACCTATACATGTCATTATAACTATGACCAAAGCATTAAAATCTACCGATAAAATCGATGGATAGTGTGATGGATCTCCGACAAGCTTCCAACCCGATTGAGCTTCCGATAATCTGTAAAGTAAGAGAAAAATACCACGTAAGAAATGAATGCTTTGTAAGCTCATAGAACATGAAACATACCTTATCACTTCAATACTATAATACATAGATTAACACCAATACTTTAAACTTGGTATAAACCTACTAAACACCATTCAACTCATATTTAAGTATATTTATAAACATCACATACACCTTTCATTCATAACATAATAAAGTCTCATAGGTTGACTTACATAATTATCAACATTTTTTTAAAACAATGAACCATTTCATTTAACATTCTTACCATTCCATTTTCATAATATATAAGACTTAACATAACATTACCATAGCCACAAACTAGTGCATTTAAGCATAACTCTTTTAGAATCGACTACACATTAAACCATTTCATGAGAAATTACATATATTGATTCTTACCACTCTTTCATGCACATAAGCATCTTTCCATTTGGTTACTTACCATTTCAATGTATATCCTTAAAGCTAACATAATATAATCCAACCAATAGCTTGGCACAAGCCTAAGAATCATCAACAATACATGTTAATGCATCAACTCATAATCCAAGTCATTAAACATGAAATACCTCACTTGAAATCATCAATTTCATGAACATAGACATACCTTCAATTAACAGTTTCTTTTCGTTCTTTTTTCATAGTTTTGATAATATAAGTCATTTAAGTACTTACCATTCCTTTCCTTTTCTTACTCATCTCATTTGCATAGTACAAAATATAAACATAAAATTTACCTTATGTATTCCTGTCATCCATAATATCATCAGGTGAATTGAAATATTCAATTCAAACACAAATATCAGACAATTTCATCAAAATCACTAAACAAATTACCTTACCGAGATTTACAATCAGATTAACAACTTACGAATAAGAGTACATCATCAGATTAACCGAACACACTAGACAAAAGCTCATAAGAGCTAATCAAACCGAAATACACCAGACAGAAGCTCATAAGAGCTAATCCAACCGAAACACACTAGACAGAGTATATAATATGAGAGATCAACAAATGATGAACCTTGATTTACTCGGGTAATATACAGATATCTCCCTCCAATACCATCTCCACTCTAAACCCCCGAAACACACCAAATCACCATTGTACTCTATCCCGCATTCAGTCCAAATCGAGCATCAAATTCAATATTATATCTCAAATTTCCATTCATTATCAACAATTAAAAATAAATATATAAGTTGTACCATGTTAATCTACTCAATAATTCATATGGATGTTAAATTCTAAACCGTACAAACTTACCTGGCTAAATTGCAAAAATGTCAAAGTATAGGGGCTATTTGGTAATTTTTCGTTCTCATCGGTTTTTCACTCAATCTTGATCTAAATTAATAATCCCATTCGATCCATTAATTTAGACAGCAAAATCACTTCATTTATGCAATTTAGTCAATTTTGACATTTTTACAAAATTACCCCTAACATTTTACTTTTATTTAATTTAGTCCCTAAGTCTATAACATGCAAATTAATCCTTTTTACCCAAATTTGAGCTTAGCTGAATGTTCATAGCTCACAAAACAGCCCACATTTATAAAAATTTCACATCAAATCCTTATACTTTATTATTTTAACAATTTAGTCCCTAATCGATAAATTTATCAAAAATCACTTAATAAACTACTTTAAAATAACAACTAATACCTCCAATTCATCATTTAGTATCTAAAATCACAAGGTTCATTAATGAAAACATTCAAAATCTTTAACAATTTCAAAATCGAAGGTACAGTTTAACTGGACCTAGTCGCAACAATCTCAAAAATATAAAAATTATTAGAAACGGATGAAAAATGGATTACCATGCATCATCCAAAGAAGAACCGAAGCTTGAAGCTTGCCAATGATGAATTCGGTGGTGAAAAAACCAAAATGAAGAAGAAAACCTTATGTTTTCTTATTTTAACATGATTATAACCTTTATTCATTATTTTAATAATAAAATAACTTATAAAACTTATAAAATTAAAAGAAATTAAAGCATCCACCTTCCCACTTTTAAGGATGGTTTATTTATCCATTAAGGTCATCCAATTATAATTTTTTAATCAATTAACACCTTTAATCTAATAGCAATTAATTTTTTCAACTTTTACGATTTAGTCTTTTTTGCTTAATTAACTATCGAAACATTAAATTTTCTTAATGAAACTTTAATAAAACCTTAATGACACACTGTAAATATTTTTATAGAAATGAGGTCCCGATACCTCATTTTCTAAAACCACTTGACTTTAGGGTTATACCACTTTAACTTAATAAATCGTTTATATAACATAAATTATCAAATAAAAAATCTTTTAAAAATTATATTTGACTCATAAATATTAAATAATAATATTTACGAACTTACTCGTCAGATTTGGTGGCCCCAAAACTACTGTTTATGACACCACAAAAAAAATAAATTGTTACACAATCACTGAAGTATTGGTGGAATAGACTAACACCTTCCCAGAAGATGCCACGTGGGAACCACTACAACAGCTACATAGCAAAATTCCCACCTTTGATCCTTGAGGACAAGGATATTTTGAAGCAAGGGGTAATTGCTATGGGGCAAAATTGTAAATAAAAAACAAAAAATTGTAATTAATTAAACATTGCGTTTCGGGGGTAGGTTATGGCAATGAAACGGTGAGCATAGTTTAATAAAACGATGAGTTTAAGAGGGAAACGACCATAACTGTCATTTGGCCAACTAACTTTGTAATGACCATCTTCCTTTTCTCTTTTAACAACCAAGTGAGGAAGGAATCAGTTATGCAATTTAGCTAAGCAATTTTTGTTTCTGTTTTGAAATAATATTGGGCTAAACATATTGAGTTTTATTCATACTTGGACTTTGAACTCAATTTGGACTTTAGAAGATGCTTTATTTTGGATAAAAAAAAACAAACTAAGCCTTAAATTTGGGCTTCAACTTATCCTTGACTCAAGCTTGGATTTGATTTTTAACATGGGTTTCCATGTTGGGCCACAATAATAATTTTAAAAAAATATTTGAAAATATGATTTTATTTAAAAATTAATTTCTAATTATTATTTTCCTTTACTTTTTCCCGCCAAAGACCATGGATATTTAAATATTCACTACTCCCGTACCCACTTAAATCAGAATTAATCTTAAAATTAATTGACAACACAAACAAGTGAATTCTAATTTAAAATGAATGATTGAATATTCAAGTCAATTTGACAAAAAAATTTCAATTCAAGCCCTTGCAAATTATGAAGGAAATTCAATTAACTCCTAATTTAAAATTAACTTTTTTTAATTTTACTTTAAAACTAAATCAAAACTTAATTTAATTCTAAAATTAGCCCAATTAACTCGAGATTAAATTGTCTGGACAAAATTAGAAGTCTACAAAATGGTCAAGGAAGCTAATATTGCCGCACCAAAACCCAAGAAGCTAAAGTTTATCTACACAACTTGTGCAAAGAAAATGTAGCTAATGGCATAAAAAAAAAGGTTTACAAAAGAAAGAAACATTTAGGAATTATGTTTCGTTGAGCATGGATTTGAAGTGTTCTTGGAAGGGAATGAATTGATGTATTTTCTTTCTTATGTCAAGCCTTATTTGAAGAACGTTATGATGGAATTCTATGCAAATTTACCAAAGTCCATCAATGATGAGAATCACAGGCACTTCAAGCAAGCTTATGTACAAAGACACTACTTCACATTTATCTCAACTATCATCAACAGATTTTTTAAGCACACTGGGGAGGACCAAGATGACTTTACTCATTATGATTATCAGGCTGAGACATTGACTAAAGGTCTGAGAAAGACATGGCCTGAAGGATAGGACATAAGAATTTCTACGTTGCAACCCACTTATGAAGCATTGCAAACCATGACAACAAGAAACTGGATACCATCAAAACAAAGCATGTGTGTCAACCAAAGGACGATTTTACTTCTCTCTAAAGGTAGCTTTCTCTATCACATTTTATTAAGGGAAACTAGTCTTTGATGAGATTGTGGAGCACGCAAAGACCAAAAAGAACAGAAAAACATATCCTATCATTTCTCTCATTGATCTTTGAAATCCTACTACAACAAAAGAAATATCTCATAAATGAATATGACACCTCTAGACTTGAACTAGATTTAAAATATTCAAGTGGAACAAGGGAAAACATGATGCATCAGGTTCTAGTTCCAATGAAGAAGATGGAGGATTTAAGTCTAAGTCAGACCAAGTAGCAAATATTCCTCTCATTTAAACTCAGGGTACAACTACCACTGGCCAGGCAAGATTAATCGGGCATCTTGATGTTAAGATAGCATGTATTGGCAAGCAGTTGAGCTCATTGAACATAAAAATCAAACTTCTAACAATGCAAAGAAGTCGAATAGTTTGATGTAAGGTTGACATCATTGCCCGTGGACTCTGATGCTCCTATGGAATTTTTGCCTAAAAAAGGGGGAGAAATAAAGCTGCATTGTTGAATCTATCGAATTTGGGTCGGGGGGACCAGTTGTTAGGTTCTTCATTGGTATTTGGTTGGCTGATGCACTTGTTTTGCTTGTGTTTTCTGATAATTGATCATTTAGTGAACTTTATTTTTCTTTTGGGTTTGTACTTAAATCTTGGTGTTGATAGATACTCCTCTTGCTTTGCTAATGACATTATTCGTCATAAATCTCACATTACCTATATAATTTTATCTAGACTTTTTCGGAATCAAATATTTGGAATGCAGCGTGGGATTTAATTACACTAGTTTATTAAAATAAAGTAATTAGTTTGTATTGGTCATAATAAACATTTCCAGCGTCTGATTTTCTTTAGTTATAATATTTAATAAATTAAAAGGGCATGTGAAATATTGAAATTCAAAGTCAAAGAGCGTAAAATAAAAATGAAGTACCAAATTGGACTTAGACATATGAACAAAATGGTCTGCCGTGATTATTCTGTTTGGTTACCTACACTTCATTGGATTGATTGAATTTCTTAGTTTTTACTTTCTCAAAACATTATATATCAAATTTGGGTCACCTCATCAGCCGTGAATGATGACCACACCCCCTCAATCAATTCACTATCATGCTTACTTCTTTTTTTTTTAATTACTGTTAATTAAAATTTTTATTTATTATTCTTAACAATTTAAATATAATAAAAAATTCCATATACCATACACATCAGTAAATTTTTAATAATATTTACAAATTTTCATTATCTCATATAATCATTATTTAAAATATATTAATTATTTCAGCAATTCAAATATCATACTAATAAAAAAATTCCATCATTCAAACATAATGATAGTTTCTTTTAGTTTTAAAATAATAAGCAAATTTGAAACTGAATAAAAAAGTAAACTATAATGTTAATTTGAAAAAGAATAAAAAAATATAAAACAACATGCAACAAATTTAATAATAGTTTATGATATATACGAAAAAAATTTACAATTTAAAAAGAAAGGGTTTTAAGAGTGTTTGTTTCATACAATATAAACAACTTACCGAAAATAATTTAAATTACAAATGAAATTATACATAAAAGTATATACAAATAATAGTTTCTTTTAGTTTTTAATCAATTTTTATAATGTTCGATAAAAATTGTACACAAATTACAAATGAAATTATATACACAAATTTATAAGTGAAAAATATACATGAAAAATATACATAAAATGATAAAAATACATATGACAATATACAAATAATGTTATGAAATAATACATAAGAATATACACAGGATTATGCATAAAAATATACAAAAATATACATAAAATAATATTAACATCAAGACTTTCATAAAAATATCATGCTTATTATCCAAAAGAGGAACTTACCATTATAAATAATTGTCGTATATATATATATCATGCATTACATAAATAAGAGTTATATATAGTATATAAATTTAATACATCAAATATATTTTATAAATTGACAGTTATAAATAAACCGTATTTATATTGTACATATTAATCCTACTGATCATACAGTCATAGAAAGCGATATACATTATATACATACATCAACAAAAAAATTGGAAATAAAATTGATTTTACCAAGATATCTTAAAATTAACGACAATATGGGAAACAAAGTGATATGGTGAGCACTCTTACAATTTGAAAATTTTTAAGAGTTTCAAAAATATTTTGAAGGATTAAAATTGATATTTTAAAAAGTAAAGAAGAATTAATGACAAGCTCATATTTAAATTGAATTTTCAAAGTTCAATTAAATTGAAAAAAAAAGACATTTGAATAGTCTTATTTTTTTTTATATTAGCACATTCGTCATCAAAGAACTTGAAGCGCTTCGACTGCTTGCGACGAAAACTTCAAAAGATAATTGGATAATAGTTAGCTAAAAAGAAAAATTTAAGACAAAACAACAACCACCAAAAAAAAAAAAAACGGAAAAAGAGAAAAGTGAAAATTCTGAGTTAAGGACCTCCAATTTTGAATAGGATTTTCTGTGTTTTCTTTTTCTTTTTGCCCATTTCTCATGCAAATTAACTTCCCATTTATAGTAGAAAACCTTTAGAGAACTTAATGATTTAACCAAACTACAAGATAAAATAAAAATAAAAAATAAAAACTATTTATCTAAAATTAATCTAAATTATCCTAAAAAGTAATAATAAAATAATAAAAATATGTATATAAAATAATACTAATAATAATCATCCTATTTTAATAACTATCCTAATAAAAATTAATAACGTAAAATCCTATTCTAAATAAACTATAACAATAATAATAATTGCACAAAACTAATTTAATTAATTTAGTCTTCAAAATTAAACTAAAAAGTCAAATAAGCTCGCACTATCACAACTTTTTTATTATAATATATATATTTTCAAATAATAAATTTAAATTTATATGATTATCACAACTTTATTTTAATATAACTACTATCACATATTTTTTCATTTTTTTAAATGTCAATTTAGTAATATGATGAAAAATAAAGGGAATTCTTATCGATTCAAAAGTTTTTCCAAACTCGTGCTTATATATATTATAGATGAAGGTAAATGTTGTTTGATAAACTAAAAAGATTAAGACCTTATTTGATAAAGTGTTAAAAAAAGTGAATCAACTGAAAATAATATTTTCAGGAATTTAATTTTTTAAACATGTAAAAATTATTAGATAGAATTTGTTCTATAGAAAAGTGTAAAAAACTGATAAGTAGGTAAGGACATTTTTATCACTTAATAGAGAATAAATTCAATTGTTTCTATTTTATTTTATTTTATTTCATTTAAGATTATATTATCATTTATCAAAAAATCTAATTATATTCCATCTTTAATTTTACATAAAATACCAAAAAAAATTTATAACTTAAATTCGACACTTAATTTTTCAGTAATTATGTTTTTCACACTTATTTCTTCAGCACTTAATTTTTTAGTTTATCAAACATAGCCTAAGTGTTGAAAATTTAAATATTAAATTTAAATTATAAAATTTGTTTGATACATTTTTTAAAAATTAAGTATTGAATATAATTAAATTGATTGATTAAAGTAATTTTTAAAATTTTATACGTAAAATATTTAAAGGATAAGATTAAAAGAAATTAAATTAAATTAAAATTTTTTATATTAAGTGATAAGTAGCTTCAATGAATTCTATTATATCAAATGTGCTTAAAAATTAAAATCATTGAAAATATTAATTCTCAATTGATTTAATTTTTTTCAATAAGTTATTAAATAATGCTTAAGATATGAATAAAAAAACTTATGTAATAAATATATTTATTAAAAAATTATATAAATATTCTAAAAAAATACTATCATCAATAGGAATCACTGGTAATAAGAATATATAGACATAATACATAGCCTACATGACAAATAAGACATTCCAAACTTATGCAAAAATTCCTAAAATAGATAAATACAATTTAAAAGTATTACAATATTAAAATAATTCAAAAATAAATCAAAAATAAATAAGGGAGGCATCACATTTATCAAACTATTGAAAATTAAATCCTAGCCTCGCCATGATCGTATCATCCAAGAGCAAAAATTTTGATAAAACAGGAACAGAAGTTTTTTAGGATATTGTTGTTACTGAGTGCTACTATTTTTTTTATTAATTTCATTTTATTTTATCATTTTAACAATATCACTTAATTTTATTTCTTTTTCACCTGTATAGTGCACGTGCCAAAGTCACATTGGCTTGAGAATTATTTTCTAAACGGGGTTAACCATTTGGACTAAAAAAATTTAGTTAAAGTTCAAGTACTTATATGGGACAAATAAAATTAGGTACCTATATGAGAAAATGAGAAAGTTTGGAGAGCTAAAACATGAATAAAGCCAATTAAAAACTAAAATCGTTACTACTTTTTAAAAAAAAATATATATAGTAAACAAAACGAAAACCATGAAAGCATAAGCAAACACCACAATCTGAAATTAAAAAAAAAATAAAAATCAAGGAATAATGTTGAAGAAGTTGCACTAACAACTAGTCCAAAGGTCCGCATCGATAAAACAAAGATTTAGCTTGAAAAGTTAAACAATTAGGTTTTTTTTTATTAAAAAAAAGAGTTTATCTAAAGTTTTTATAAATATTAAATAAAGTTTTAGTTGAAATGATGGAATTTAAGATTTAAAATTTGTTAAGTCTTAAATTTAAATCTCATTTTATGCAAGTTTTTTCTGATTTTATATAAAATATATAAAGATAAATGAGAGTGATCCACTTATATTTGTGTAAAACTTAAGTGGTTTTACACTTTTCAATAACTTTTTATATAATTAATATTTTAATAATTCAACCTTTGAATTTAATAAGATATTTGTACTTGACATACATGTAACATTTTGAATAAATACAATATCTACAATATCAATCTAAAATATTGTTTATATTAGTATATATTTAACGATTGAAAGTTTTCTATGTAAAATAAATAATTAAAATTTTTTAATTTATGACATGTCACACCTCAAAATTGAGCTTAGAAGTTTCGAAGGTAATTTAGGGATTTTGGCTCAGAATGAGTTTGGATGTAACGCCCCCAAAATTTAAGTGTTGGGTTTTAACATAATTAAGTTATGATATCTGTGGTTCTTTACTTTGCTTATGTGTTCAAGGTCGGGAGTTCGAGTTGCGTTTTAGAAGTTTTGTTAATTCAAATTTTAACTAATCTCTGCTCTTAGATCGTTGACTTAAATCTAATTCTGTGTAAATCTATGACAAGAATGAGTTTACTGGTTCACCGGTTAAGCTTCTGTATATTGTCTTCTTCTTTTCTTTTTTTTCTTTTTCTTCGTTTTTCACGTTTCTTTTCCTTTTCTTTTATCAATCATTGGGTTTCCTGTTCTGATCTACTGTCCAGGTTGGGTAAGTACGTTTTCTGTTATATCAATTGAAAGTTAATTGCGTAATTCTGTCGAAAATTCTAAGAAACAAAGATTTCGCGTTGTCGAGATAATTTCGTGCTAATGGTGAATTCTCTTAGTTAAACATTTTTGGTTTCCTTATTTAGGAATAGGTGTTGGAAGTAGCAAACCTTTGCACATTAATTTGAGTAATCATTGCTGATCCTTCGGTAAGTGTTGATTTCGTTGAAGGTTTCCTATTGAAACTTTCAACATAAGTATTTTGCGTATAATTGTGCATTATTGTTGATAAAATTGATTGATTGAGTGTTTCGATAGTCGTTTTAGGCTTTGGAAATCTTTTACGTTGTTTCTGCTTTGAAATCACTTCAGCTGTGCACCAAAAACCTCAATTTTTACGAATTTCAGATGACGAAAAACATGGTGGTCGATGCCACATAGCCCTGTGCTAGGCCATGTGGTAGGCCGTGTGACAGGCTGTGTGTTAGGCCATGTACCACACTGTCTATCAAATACGAGCCACATAGGCACGGGACACAGGCCTGTGTCCAAGCCGTGTGTGGGCATGCTAGTGCAGGGTTTACACGGGTGTGTATCCAGACCGTGTAACTCATTGATTACAGGGTACGGATCACACGGGCTAGAGACACAGCCGTGTGTCCAGGCTGTGTGACTCATTGTTTATGAATTAGAAACTATATGGGCTAGAGACACGGGAGTGTGTCCAAGCCGTGTGACTTACTGTTTGCGATTTGGAGACCATACGGGCCAGAGACATGGGCGTGTGTTAGGCCGTGTGCAGCGCACGGGTGGCCACACGAGCGTATGCCAAGCCGTGTGGAACCCCACGTGCATGTGGGTTAGATTTGAAACTTATCTCTGAGGCTGTAAGTGTTGTCTAACGTGAACGTAGGCTTTCTGTAGTGTACTTATAATCTGAATTTGACCATATGAATGTTGTCTGATGATATGAGACTGAGGTATTGGGTATATCAATGTAAATTGAATCTAAATGACTGTGTATACATTCTTGATATCTGTAATCTTCATTTTCATGGGATGGAATGGGAATTTTGTAAAGAAGGAAGTGATCTGTTCTGATTGAGTGGCTAAGCCAAGATTATATGTGAATTTGGCATTCTATTGCATCTCGATCGGGTAACTAGTTTGCATCTCATTAAATGTGTTGGACCGGCACTTTTTGGTGTGTAGGGCTGGATGGGTATTAAATGCCCTAAATGTGTGTTGGGATGGTCAGAGATGGTGCGTAGCAGATGGGGGTAGGAATAACTGCATTTTTTTTATCTGTACTGTATATGAATTGAAATTATTTTAACACATAATTGATACGTTAAATCGGTTCTGGATATTCTTTGATTCTAACTGACATATAAGATTCAAGAATTCATTATTATGATTGTGCTTTCAGTTGAACCTATTTCGGTTACACACAGAGTTCACAACTCAATTTTTTGTTGACTGAATTTCAGGTAACACACAGTCTTGATTGGGTTGGTGTGGCGAAAGCTCGGTCAATCTACTTTGTCAACCCTTTAATTACATTATTAATAATTTCAATATTTCTTCGTATTATGACTTTGAAATATTGTGGATTTTCGACTGGGTTTATAATTGTTATCACTTGTTAGACGATCATTAATTGTGCTTATATAAGTTAGTTTCCTAGCAACATTAATGTAACCCTTTGGACTTGGCCTTAACGCTTAGGCCGCATTTGGGGTGTTACATTGGAAATTTAGAAGTATGGTAACCTGAAAATATATTCGACTATGACTTTTAGGAAATTAAATCAATTTTTGAAAATAATGTAGAAAAGACCTTTAATTAAAAAAGTGGACTGTTTTGAAATTTGGGTCGAAGTTAGGAGTACCACAAAGGTAAATATCCCAAAGTTTTAAAAATTATCCTATTTTCCCCCACCTACAGTAAACTCACAAAAACTATCCCCATATCTCTTGTTGTCGTCCCTTGAATTTCCCAAACACCATTCACTCAATTTGATTTTCCAAACTTCAATTCTCTTGATTTTCATCATCTTTCAAGCATTAAACCTCCCTAGAATTCCATAAAAAGCATAAAAAAACACCATTGATTTTATTATTGTGCAACTTGTGGGTTTTCTTGGATTTGCACCAAACGTTCATTTTCTCCCCAACTAAGGTAATGTTTCGCTTTCCTATTAGTTTTTAATGTAATCTAGCTATTTAAATCGAGTTTTAAGTTATTAAATTGAAGGTTTTGTGTAAATGTTAGAATTTGGGTCGTTAATGGTAAAAACTGATATTTTGATTAAAATTGATGTTTCAAAGTGTTATTCAACTCGCTTTAATGTGATTAGAATGTTTCTAAACTCTCCTTAAATTTTCGTTAAAATTTTTTGAGGTTTTGTTTAGTTTTCATGAAAAATGGTCATTGTATGTCGAAATTTCAAAACAAGTTTCTGAGTAGTTTGAAGTGGTTTTGTAACGGCCCCAAATTCTCGAGTCAACATTCTAATGTTGACTTGGGTTGGCATGGATAAATTTATTTTGGAATTGGGTTTTGTTGGAATTAATTTGGGTGAATTTTGGACCTTTTTATAAGAAATTAAGGATGTTAGGAAGCTTGTGTGAAGTAGGGAGAAGATGGATGGCTAATATGGTGATTTTACCATTTTTGAATAAAAATCTTCTCCCAGTTAATGAGAAAAGATGGTTTGGTAGTTTGAGGTATGTGATAAAGTGGATTTATCCTTATTTTTCCCTATATTATAATCACCATATTTTTTTTTCTTTTTACATTTCTTCATTTTTCTTCTTTTCTCCATCTATTTTTCCTTAGCAAGTCATGTAGATTTGAGTGAGTTCTCACCATTTTTTTTTCATCTTCCAATTCTCAAAGAAGGTAAAGGTCTTGATATATATATTTTTAAAAGTTTCCATGGAAGAAAAAAAATATTTATGTTCATCAAGGATAAAGGTGGAGGTTTTTAGGTGTTTGGAAGGGTTTGAGTTTGAGGAAGTATCTACCCATCTTCTTATATTTTATTTATTTATTTATTTAAAGTATGTATTTTTACATCCTATCAACTCTTATTTTTTTTTTTGTAGGAAATCTTGTGTGTTACATGGTTATTAGTTAAAGAGGGTGGTGAATCTTCTAAAGCTAAGGGTAAAGGCAAAGTGGTGGAGAGCTAGGCAAGGAACTTTGTTGGTGTTCTTCCATCAAGGTGGTACCCTCTAACTCTCCTCTACTTCTTGATAAGTCATAAATATGATGCTTGTGTGATAATACATGCATGTTATATGTCTTGAGGTGGAAATCTTGTTTGGATGATTTAAAATGAAGCTAAAAACTTAGTTGTGAAATCTGCTAAAAATAAATTATTACATGAACAGTAAGTTTGAAAATTCACCATAAATTCTCTAAAATTAATTAAGAAGTGATCTATACATTGTTGTAATCGTGAGTCAGTCTAGTTTCATTTAGAACAAATGGAGATCAATTTTTTTATCTTAAAAGATATGAATTTTTTAGTGTTGAAAGGTCATAAAAATTTGGCAGCAGAATTCTTATAAAATAGATTTAGCAGTGACTTTGAAAAATCACCAAAAATTTCATAAGATAAAATAGGAAGTGAGCCTTATATCTCTATAACCGTACAGAAGTCTAGTTTTTTTAAAACAAATGGTGCTCAATTTAGAGTTATATATATTAAGAGTTATTAATTTTTGAATGAGAAAAGGTCAGAATGTCAAGGTAGTTGACTGTCACATCTCATTAGTTAATATTTTAGTTAGAATGATAAGCAAGTTGAAACGAGTATGAGACTCGAATGTCATGGTTTTATTTTTGTGATTATATGTTCGATTTTTTGTTTACGCTCAGCCTTCGGGCTCTAACCTAACTAACGGCCATAAGTGGTGCTCGAGATAACCTTACAGACACCAGGGATTATTTGACTAACGACCATGAGTGGCGCGGGACTATCCAGGTACCCGGTTATTTAAGCAATATATGAAATCTAACAAGTTTGACAAGTTTGATATGCAAGCGATTTGATTATGTAGATTTAATGACTCATGATTTAATTATTCGATACTCATGTCATGTTTCTATGTATACATTTTATTTGCATACTTATATTTACGAATTGCTTGAAGTATGGTAGATTTGTTGCGTATCACTAAGCCTGTAAAGCTCAGCCTTCGAATTGTCTTAATGTTCAGATTTATAGACTTTTGTTCTTGTCCAAAGAACTCATCGATGAGAGACTCCTAGCATCACGTATTCAGAGTATAGTACCTTATCTATTAGTGGGCATTGCATTCCTAAGGCCTTGTATTTTTTTGTAGGTCTGTAACTCATTTATCATTTTTTTTATTTTGACTATTTTGATATACGATGATATTAGAGCTCCACATATTTTGTATAACTATTTTGATTACTATTTTCAGTATAACTATGTATGGTATTTTCTCTTATATAAAATGTGTTTCAATATTTTAAAATTATTTGAAAATTTTGCTGTGTTACTCCAGTGACGTGATGTAGTGCCTTAGTATTCGAGTACTTCGTATTTGGAATTAGGGTGTTACAGGTTTGAAGGTTGAGAATCATTCTTAGGTAAGTAATTAGATTATTGAAATCAATTTTAAGTGAAAGGAATGAGTAGGAATTGAGATTCTTGCGTTTTGGCTAGGCTAGTCGAAAATTTCAATTCCAAGAAGAACTAGCTTATGCCTGTGTTTTTGGTTGCTTTAGGTGAGTCTATGGTTGAATATTAATTGTGTTTGATGTATGATTTATTTTGGTGAAGAATCAGAATTGTTGGAGCCTTGGACGAGTAAGGAAAAAGGAAAGGAAAACCCAGTTTAGGCTTTCGATGGCTAGGCGAAAGCGCGAACAGTGAGTGTTCAGAATTGCTGGTTGTAGATTCATAGTGTTAAATGAGAGCTTAGGAGTAGCCTAAACCTCTATCCTAAGTTCCGAGTGTAAGCTTTCTTATTACTTTCATTACTTTTGTGTGATATGTGATTATGTGATATGAATTGTGTATTATGATGTGTTAATATAATATGAGTGTCACATCCCGAAAACCAGATTAGTAGAGTTGGGTATTAGATTGTAGGCTCGAGAGAAAAATTGGATTTAATATCATATAAATAAAAATGGGATAAAATGATTAATTAAATAAAAATAGTAATAATAAAATATTAAAATAATTATTGGGTCTAATATTGGGTGGTGAAAATTTGGATTAGGAGGTCGATTATTAAATAACTTAAAACGGATTTTAAAAATAAAATTGAGTTTGAAAATAATTGAGAAAAATGTGTTTTAATTCAATTAATAACTGATTTGAAAAACAAAAGAAATCTGGGAGTTTTTAAAAGGCAATTTCCCCTTAATTTTTTTTAAAAAAAATTGCTCATCTTCTTCCTATTTAAAAACCCCCACGTCTTATTCCCTCCCATTTAGTTTCATATTCAAAATTTTTTTCAAATTCAAATATGATATTTTCTCTCAAAATTAACTCATCCTTGGTGATTTCCTAACTAACCAAACACCTCAACACCTTCCAATTTTAAAGAAAAATCATTAAATCTTTATCAAATTCGTCATTATTCTTTTCATATTCAACTTCGAATTAGATCAAAAACATGTTGTTTTCTTCAAATTGAGGCAATGTTTTGACTTATTATGATTAGATTAAGGCTATTGTTTTTCTAATTTGGAATTTAACCGAGTGTGTTGAGAGTTTTTAATATTTAAAGCTTTTTAATCAAATTTTGGTTTAACAATGGTGAAATTTGAAATAAGGATTAAACCTGTTGTTTTTTATTCATTTCTAATATATTTTTAACTAAATAGAATGTATTTGAACTCAATTTGATCGATCAGTAATGAATTTTAATGAATTTCAAATTCCTCCCTTTTGTGTGTTCATACAAGCTTGATTTTTCTAGAAACTTTAAATTCGTGAGGTTAGGAAGAATTAAAGGTTTAAAAGTGAAATTATATGATATTTAGGAATACTAGAATCAGAATTAAGGCTTAGAGATGAATTTTGAGTGGCTAAACACCTATTTCGGTAAAACTAGTTAAATTTTCTATTTGAGTGGCTTAGAATGGTGATTTTTTTTTAGTTTAAGTCTATCAATAATTATTTTATATTGTATTTAATGTGTATGCAAAGTTTTGGATTCATCGGGAGGTCTCACAAGTAATACAAAAGGGAAAGAAAAACTTGTTTAACATTGTTATGCAAGAGGTAGTGACTAAGGTGAGTGGTTTGATATACTACATTTAAAATCTAGTACACAGGCTAAGGTAACATATGTGAACCCCTGCTTAATTAATATGCAAACCTTGATTTCTCCAGGTGCAAACCACAATATTGTTGAGTGTTGGGCATGCATGCTGTGCGATTTTAATGAGCCAAATGCATGAATTTAAAATGTTCATGTATTTATAAGAATAAAATAGGTAGGCCATAGCTATAAACCATGTAGTTGACGTGATAAATGTGTGTGAATTGTGCATCTAATTATTACGTTTATGTGAGAGCTAAATACTAAAGGTGAGTTGAAGTGCTGAAAGGTATCTATATATATATAATAGATATATAGTATAGGAGCTTTGTTATTTATATATAATATATATGGGTTTTAATGTTATATATATAATATATGTGAGTGGGTGTTATATGTAATATATATTGGGTGCATGGGTGTTATATGTATAATATATATGTGTGGGTTTTATTATATATAATATATATGTAACACCCCATTCTCGGTCTAGATGTTAAGACCAAGTCTGGAGGCTACATTAAAATGTTTAAGGAAAACCAACCTTAAAATAATTTAAAATTCGTTATTTAGAAAACATTGAGTTTACAAACCATAGTTTGAAATAAAACATGCATTAATTCAAGTTTAAACAACAGTAAATATCTAATAACTAATGAGAGATGACCGAGCTCCCGATACGTCGAGCCTCTTAAGTTTGTGGATTACTACAATGTAGTTCACAGACAAAATGAGTTTAATACTCACCGTGTGTAACTGATGTATAGGCAAACAATAATATAGATATAACAATAATTGCCCAAATTCAGATACAGAATCAGAAATAGATGACACCATAACAATTCAGATAAGATGCAAAACAGATCAGATACAGATGCAGAACAGACTAGATACTGATGTAGTTTATTACCCCCATCCGCTACATATCATCTCCAACCATCCCAACACACCATATATGGTATCAAGAACCCATCCAGCCCTACACACCAATTAGTGTCGGTATGACACATTTCAAAATGATCACAGACTAGTTGCCAGATTAGTATGTGATAAATCGCCAGAATCGGATACCGAGTTGTGGCTTAGCCACTCAATTCCACAGATCATTAAATTACCAGTACTTCCTTCTTTATACCATTCTTGCCCAATGTAGATGTAGATTACAAATATCAGATATCAAAGATGTACGTACAATTATTCAATTACAATTCATAATTAGATAATATAGATCATTATCATTTAATAGTTATCATATCAATTATATGTATAGAATATCGATTATTTAGCCTCAAAATATTGAATATCAAGTTATACAATCTAATCCAGATTATATGGACTCTACGGAAGGCCTATGATCAATTCAAACAATGCTTATAGCCTAGAAAAAATTTCAGGATTTTGTCCCACATGCACGTATGGATTCACATAGCCTGGGTGTTTGGCCTGTGTGGTCCACACTGTCTGGTACATGGCCAAGCACATGCCCGTGTGTCTCACAAACCCTCACATGCCCATGTCCCTGACTTGTGTGACACAAAATCCAAAACAGTGAGTTACATGGCCTGGACACACGCTTGTGTCCCTAGCCCGTGTGTCCCAAAATACAAAGAGTAAGTTACATGGCCTAGACACATGGTTGTGTCCCTAGCCCGCGTGCCTTCAATTAAAAAATAGTGAGTTACATGGCCTACCACACGGCCGTATAGCGTCGAAAGCCATGTTTTTCGGCATTCGTAATTCGTAGAAATTTAGGTTTTCGTTACACACCTAACATAGTTTTGATGTAGAAGCAACACAGAAGAATCCAAAACCTAAAACGACTATTAGTTAACTAATTAAATGACTAAATCAAACTCCAAACGCAAAAATTAGCACTCAAAACCAACGTACGTCAAAAACTTTGACGCAACTATCTAAAATGGAATTTTCGCTTCCCAAAAAGCGAACAGCAACAATTTGAATCTAAACCCGTGGAGAAGCATCACTCTCGAAGCCTTTGCCTAGTAGAAAGTCCATTTGAACTGTTAACGAGAATTTCAAAACAATTGGCAAGAATATCTAACTCCAACAAAACAAATGAAGTCTAGCAAAAATAGACAAAAATTAACAACAACACTTACGCAATATCCTAGCAATCGATGTAACAAATCACACTGAACGCCCAATTAAACCTAGTAGCAAACTTACGGAAGCAATGAAAGCGAGAAGGAAAAAGAAATAAGGAAAGAAGAGAAAAACAAAAACAAAAGGGAAGAAGAAGAACTGTAAAGGAAAAGAGGAACGAAAAAAATTTAAGTTTTAAACAAAACAATTATCTAAAAAAATAAGTAATTTATTACTAAGTGACAAAATATTTCCTCGACGCATGTGCAGATACTCGAACACAGGACCAGAAGATATACAGAAACTAAACCATCAAATTAGCAGACTCATTCTTAGCACAGATTTACACAAAATAAACTTAATTCCAACGTTCAAAGATAAGGGTCAAGTCAAACAAAATAACAAATTTCCTAGAAGTGAGATTTGAACCCCTGACCTCTAACACACAAGCAGAACACTTAGCCACAGATGCATATATTTAATTATCGACAAAATTTATTAAACAATTGTTCAAAATTTATGGCTTTACAATATATGTGTTTGTAGGTTTTGTATTATATAATATATACATAAATGTATATGAGACTTTTAATGCATGCTAAAATTTGACAAGGCAAAGGCTATTAAATAGGTATGTTATATATGTAATATATATTTGTATATGGTTTTGTAATGCTTGTGAATGTATATAAAATAAATAACTAATATAATGTGGGCTTCTATAATATGCACATTTATTGATAAATGTCATAGCCAACACCCAGTTTGGTAAGATATTGTCCACTTTGGGTGCACATGGCCCTTACGATTTTGTTTTTGGTAACGCCCATACACCTCCCAAAGGCCTCTTACCACTTAATTATTGGTACCCCTTTTATATAACTCAGGTATCTACCATGGTTTGCCGATGTGGGATTTGTCTAGGGTTTTACATTCACCCCCTTAGAAACTCAGCGTCCTCGCCAAGGTTTGCCCCACCATCGCTCAAAAGGCATTGCGAGTAGCTCTGATACCAATAAATGTCATAGACAACACCCATCTTGGTAAGATATTGTCTGCTTTAGGCATACATGGCCATCACGACTTTGTTCTTGGGAGCACCCACTGTAACATCCCGAATTAGGGCCTAGTTGGAATAGTGGTTTTGGGACCACACATCCGACGTTAAAATAATTATTTTAGGATCATTATGAGGTCTAGGATATGAGAATAAGCATGTGTTAAAGTTTCATGAAGAAATTCTATGTGCAAGGTGTCTAATTGGAAATTGGGGACTAATTTGAATAAATTGCAAAACTTGGGTTCTAGAAGCAATTTGTATGAAATTGCTTTGGGATATTAATTAGAGGTCCTTAAAGAGTAATTTACCCAATTTCTAATTTTTTGGACAAAAATGGGCATGCATGGAAAATTTTGGAAGTTTAGTAAGAAAGGGCATTTTGGTCATTTGGTAATAAACTAAATAAAAAGGGAAAAATCAAGCTAAAATCAGCTCATTTTCTTCTCCATGCTACTGAAATTCTCATGGTCTCCATATCTAGGGTTTTCCAACATTTCAAGCTTGATAGCAAGTAAATCTTAGCCCCGTTTTTAATGTTCTTTGTATTTTTGAGATCTTCGTAACATGCTCTTTCTATTTCTACCCATATCTCATGCTAGGGTTCATGTTTAGAAAATTACCTATGCATGAGGTGTTTGTGTTTTGATGATTTATGAAGGAATATAAGAGTTTAAAGGATGGTAAACAACTTCTACTAAGTGGTTTTTCATGAAAATAACTTGAAGGACTAAATTGTAAAATTGTGAGAATGGGTAGAAAAATATAGAATGAAGGAAAAACATGGGCTGCTATAAGTGTGAATAACATTTGGCTAGACTTGGGTAGCCAAGGAATTACATGCATTTCATTATATGAGCCTTAGGACTAAATTGTAAATATTATG
Source organism: Gossypium hirsutum (assembly GCF_007990345.1). NCBI lineage: Eukaryota > Viridiplantae > Streptophyta > Magnoliopsida > Malvales > Malvaceae > Gossypium > Gossypium hirsutum. The sequence continues at coordinate 89,919,799 of NC_053431.1, forward strand.
AAAGGTTGGGGGCAAAATAGTTATTTTTCCTGGGTGAGTTTTAATCCTAAAATGAAAAATATGATGTATTAATAGTCTAATTTTATTGATATAGACCCCGATGAACCAATTTCAGAGGTCGACCGTGGAAAACAAAAGGTTTCAGAATAACCGAGACACGAATCCGAAATGACTACCAGGTAAGTTCGTATAACCCGAAGTAAACTCTTAATATACTTAAAAATGCGTATTCTTGAATGTATGATAATTAGATATTCATTCTATGATAATCCATAGACGTGCTAGTGTAAATGAAAAGATGATAAATGTCCCGGTTGAAATAAAAAGGGAAATCCAAATTTTAAATTATGGCTTACATAACTTGAGATCCTGCATGTGTTGCAAAGAAGGATTTAGCCCAGATGGGTAATCTGCTGATCTTAATATAGAAAGGATCCAGCTCGAACGAGTGTTCATTGAGTGATCGAGCCTCCCGAAGAATATGGGTGTAATAAGAATTTAGCCCAGACGGGTAATCCGATTGAGGACTGAATTTAGCTTGGTCTGACAATTTAGATCCAAGTTTATGAGAGCAATTCTCGTTGAAAGAAATTTAGCCTGGACTGGTAATCCCGGCAATGCTTTATGAGTTAATACTATGGGGGATTTAGCCTGGACTGCTAATCTCGCCGTAAGATGTAAGGTTCGCGAGAGTGCGTACTTGAAATGATCACTTGTATGACTTGACGATAATTGGGCTATCCATTGAGATTTTTGAGAAATTCAATGGGATTAACATGAGAAATAGAGAATGGAAATATTGAATTGATGAGCTCATCTAAGACTAATGACATGATATATTGATATGAGACTAACTTGATGATTGAGTTCATGTGATAGGGAAACTATTTCATACTTGCTGGAATTATTGCCTAATATGGTTGTATGCAAATTTACCGGTAAGTTTACTTTCCAGTTATCCTGACTTACTAAGCATGTAAATGCTTACCCCTCTTTCTCTTCCCTTGTTTTTCAGAGCTCGATGACTCGTGAAGGTTGCAAGACTGTCGGAGCTTTGTCAACACTATCAACTTGTCTTATTTTGGTATATAGAAACTTTTATTTTGTTATAATGGCATGTATAGGATTTTTAGTTATTTTGTTATGTGTCATTTGGCTGGCCAATGTAAGGGCCTAAATAATATGCTTACATCATTCTGTATATGGCCATGAGGTATGGCTCATTTTGATGTAGGTTATAAACCTACTAAATGTGCATGGTTATGTGTGAATGCTTTAGGTGAATGCCAAATATGTTATACCATGAATGAACATGAGAATAATGGCCAAAAATATTGGGAATGGTTTAGGTCATAAAGGATATGAGTTATAAAATGTGATTATTGAAAGAGTAACCCTAAAACAAAGAGGGTATTATGATCATAGTTTAAAATAAGACATGTAGTAACGTGTATGACCTTGGCCAAGAAAGTTTATGTAACACCCCTTTACCCAAGACCGTCGCCGGAGTTGAGTACGAGGCGTTAACAGACTTAAATTATCACTTAAAAAATTTCAAACAATTTATTTCACCTTTTGTAATAAACTGCCCATCTTCGTCACAGTCGATAAAAAAAATCATATCTTAAGTTACAAAACTCAAAATTAAAATCCATAAATTTTCCCTAAAACTAGACTCATATATCTATTTCCTAATTTTTTTCTAGAATTTTTGGTCAGGCCAATTAGTACAGTTTATTAGTTAAAGTTTCCCCTGTTTCAGTGTTCAACTGCTCTAACCTCTGTTCACTACGAATCACTTTTCTCTCTATACAGAATTCATATGACTATTCCATTTATTTATATTAAAATTAGACTCAGGAATCTATACATATAAAGTATGACTCCTAATTATTATTTTACAATGTTTAGTGAATTTCTAAAGTCAGAATAAGGGATTCAGAAATCGCTCTGACCCTATTCCACCAAAACTCAACTTTCTAATAAAATACAACTCACTTACCTATTTTGTTTCTTCCATATGAAAATAGACTCAATAAGCTTCAATTTAATATTTTATTCATTATATAATTCTATCTATAATATTTTTAGTGATTTTCCAAACTCACGTCATTGCTGTTGTATGATACTGTTTTATAGCAAATTTCACCTTTTTATGAATTTTCATGGATTAGATAGCACATTAAGTATACATAACACCAAATATGATCTTGATTAGCCATTCCAATGGATAATCATTACCAAACATTTTCTTACCACCCAATATCCATATCATAAGATCATATACACAAAATGATTATAATTCTATACATGCCATACTCAAAATATACAAGCCACTATACCAAAATGGTCCACGGATAGTGTGAGCAAGCCCTTGACCGTTCCCAATTTCCGAGCTGGCTTGTCAAAACTACAAAGAATGGAAAGGAGGGAGTAAGCATAAATGCTTAGTAAGTTCACATGTAAATAGCAAGTAACATAATCATGCAATCCAACATAAAACATCATTTGTATAAATATCACCAAGACATTCATGTTACATTTGCATTTACTATCTTACCACGATTTCATCATACCGAGTTCTCAACCCGAGGGTTTAAGCGCACACCTGTCCAAATTTTCTCATTCACCACACTTACCAACATGTCACCTTCGTCTTAATTATTCTCCTTATTCACTTAAGATTCACCTGTTGAACAAATCGGAATATAATTTGGATAGACAGATTGCATGCACATAAGTGCCATACCCGCAGCTAGACAAACTCAATAGCCTACGAAAATTATGTAGCCAAGCTACCATGTAACCCGCCCATAAGCGAACTCGGATTCAACTCAACGAGCTTGAGCGTTTGCATCCATAAGTGAACTCGGACTCAACTCAACAAGTTCAGATGCCTAGTTACATCTCACGAACTCGGACTCAACTCAACGAGCTCGGAACTCAAATATCCTAGTGACATGTCACTTGTATCCTAATCTATTCCCAAGGTTCAAACTGGATTTTCCTCAATCACACATCTTTGCTGTCTTCCACGGAATGTCGGAACCGATACTTGATAGCATTTCATATTTATCAAGTAGCTCACATAATTCATATATTACTAAATAATAATCCACAAAGCATAATATTTCATGATAATAATCATCATATCATATAAATAATATTAAATTACTTAAAATGATAATTATGTTACTACATTTACACCTGAACTTACCTTGGTACAAAATGTTAGAAATCGAGCCTATTCCTCGTAAACTTTATTTTTCCCTTGATCACGACTCAAATCTTGTTTCTCTTGATCTAAAATAAAAAATTTAGCTTATTTAATACTCACATTTATTAAAACAGTCCTTGACTCAAACTTTGGCAAAATTGCATTTTTGCCCCTAAACTTTTACATATTTACACTTTTTCCCCAAGGCTCGGAAATTAAAATTCATCCTATTTTATTATGTTTTATGACATGATCATTTTTCCCATTATAGAAACATCAAATTCTCACTCTAACATGTACTTATGAACATTAGGTATTTTTACCGATTATGTCGTTTTACTCGTTTTCACGTAAAATCACTTAGCAAAAGTTGTTTAACACAATTTAAAGCTTCATATTCTACCATAAAACATCAAAATAAACACATTTCACCTATGGGTATTTTTTAAAATATAAATCCTAGGTTAAATTATTGCTAGAATAAGCTTAATCAAGTTACCAGGACTCCAAAAACGTAAAGAACATTAAAAACGGGGCTAAAATGGACTTACAATCGAGATTGGAAGCTTGAAAAACCCTAGCTATGTCTTCCTCATGTGAAATTTAGCCAAGGGGTTGAAGATGGACAAAAATTGGCTTTTAATTTTGTTTTTAATTCATTTTAATAACTAAATGACCAAAATGCCCTTAATTAAAAACTATGGTGTTTTATCTTCCTTTAGGTATTTTTGTCCAAACTAGTATAATGGTCTAATTACTATCTAAGGACCTCCACTTTAAAAATCCATTACTCACAAGTACTTAGTACCTTTGTGAACTAGAACACACATTTTACAACTTTTGCAATTTAGTCCTAAATATCAAATTGGACCCTCTATCGATAAAATTTCTAAATGAAATTTTCACACAATCATGAAATCATGCCATAGACCTTAAAATGATAATAAAATAATTATTTCTATCTCGTATTTTTGGTCCCGAAACCACTATTCCGATTAGGCCCTAATTTAGGATATTACAATTTAAGGGTACAACTATACCTTGATCATGAAATCATGCCATAGACCTTAAAATGATAATAAAATAATTATTTCTATCTCGTATTTTTGGTCCCAAAACCACTATTCCGATTAGGCCCTAATTCAGGATATTACAGTTTAAGGGTACAACTATACCTTGATAAATGTCCAAAGACCATAGTGGTATTTATGGTTGGTTGAGGGTGACCAAAGGCTTAGAAAATAGCCTCAAAAATGGTCCACATAGGTAGACACACGGGTATGTGTCTAGGCCGTGTGTGACACATGGCCAGCCCCATGGGCGTGTGGTATGGCTGTGTATCCCCTGCACCTGGAATTATAGGTCAATTTGCACTGTAGTAAACACACAGGCAGAGACACGGTTGTGTGTATTAATCTTGTGGAGGACACAGCCTAGCACACGAGCATGTGCCTTGGTCGTGTGGCCCCAAATGAGTGATGACGTCATAAATAGAATGTTAGGGTTTTTAGACACGGGCGTGTCTAGGCCGTGTGATCAAAATATAGGTTCTCACACACACAGTGGAAGACGATATGATTTGACAAATGCACGAACAGAGCCTACAAAAGGAAAAGATGTGACGGTTGTACAAAAGAGGGGGAAAGTGGTCAAACTTGGGGTGCCTATTAATGAACCAGTAAAAGAAGAAGAAGCCAAGGAATTCCTGAAATTTTTGAAGCATAGTGAGTACAGTGTGGTGGAACAATTGCATAAACAATTAGCCCGCATATCCATATTGGCTTTGCTCCTAAGTTCAGAGGTACACTAAAGTTCATTAATGAAAGTGTTGAATGAGATGTATGTAACCAATGATATTTTTGTCAACAAATTGGATCAGTTGGTAAATAACATAAGTGCAGAAAAATTTATCTTTTTCACATGATGAGATACCACCAAGAGGTATGGGATCTACCAAAGCTTTACATATAACCACCAGATGTAAAGGATACACATTGCCAAGGGTTCTGGTTGAGAATGGGTCGGCATTGGATGTGTTGTCTTTGTCCACATTAAATAGGTTACATGTGGATAGCTCACACATGAAGGGATGTCAAAATATTGTGCGAGCATTTGATGGCACAAGAAGGAGAGTCATGGGAAGAATAGAAATACCTTTGTTGATTGGCCCAACTACATATGAAGTAGATTTCTTAGTGATGGATATTAAGCTCTCTTACAATTGCTTGTTAGGAAGACCTTGATACATTCGACAGGGGCAGTGCCTTCGTCATTACATCAGAAGTTAAAGCTAGTATCAGAAGGACGGTTGGTGACGATAAATATTGTAGAAGATATTATCCCAGCTGTAAGCAGTGATGCGTCATATGTAGAGATAGATGATGAAACAATTCAGTGTTCTTTTTGATCTTTGGAGTTTGTAAATGCAATATTCATTACTGAGGGAAGTAGAATTCTAGAGCTGAAAATGTCTAAAACTACGATGATGGGTCTACAGTTAATGGTAGGACGTGGAGCTTTACCAGGAAAAGGACTTGGGAGATGTCTCTAGGGAAGAATTGAGGTTCCGATGTTGAAAGACAAGCATGATCGCTTTGGTTTGGGCTTCAAGCCAGATGCAAGACAAAGAAAGAGGGAATTGGAAAAAAGGCAGGAAAGAAGAAGAGCACGTGTGAGTGGTGGAGAAATTAAGTGGGAGCCCATGATAATCCCTTACATCTCCAGGACTTTTGTATCAGGAGAAATTATTTATCCTAAACGAGGGATGCTAGAGAAAGAAAATATGGAATGAGTATTAGGAAATGTGCACATCAATGCCATATTTGAAGAAGCAATTGAAGAGGGGATTTCGTTAGGTATTCATCCATATGAGCCTGGGAGTGTTCTAGACAATCATACTGTAGAAGACCTTCCTGTAGTTTTTAGAGCTTACTCAGAGTAATGTTCAGAACAAACTTGTTGTTTTAACCCTAAAGGAAATAAGGATTTCTTTGTGAAATAGGCTCATGTTCAAATATCATTATTTCAATGAAGTACATTTTTTGCTATCATTTTGAGCAAACATTATTTTGTCCTTTTCACAAGCAATTGTGTTATTCTTTCCATTGAAATAATTATCTTGATTTTTTTTTGGACTTTCTTCAATCATTCTTTTATTTCATTCATAAACATACCATACAAACAATAATTATCAAATTCATTCATTCTTTGTATATTTTTTGTACCTATAATAGGTCCCTGGATATCAATATCATGAGTGATGCTATTACTACTTGAGCAAGACATGTGTTTAGAGGGATCTCAGGACTTTGAAGATGACAGAGATTGTGATTTATCTCTGGACTTGTTAAGCATGGTAGAATAAGAGGAAAAGCAAATTTCACCTCATAAAGAAGTAGTGGACATGGTAACTTTGGAAGAGGGGAAAGTTGTAAAAATTGGAACATGCATAGCTGAAGAATCAAAACGAGACCTTGTCAGATTGCTTCAGGAATTCAAAGATGATTTTGCATGGTCGTACCATGATATGCCCGATTTAAGTACTGACATTGTAGTACATCGCCTCTCCATAAAAGAAGATTGCAAGCTAGTACAGCAGAAACTTCAAAGAATGAGGCTGGATATTGTCTTAAAGATAAAGGAGGAATTCAAAAAGTAATTCGATGTCGAATTCCTTCAGGTGATCAAATACTCAGAATGGGTAGCCAACATTGTGCCTGTTCCTAAGAAAGACGGAAAGATGCGAATGTGTGTGGATTATAGAGATCTAAATAAGGTTAGCCCAAAGGACAATTTCCCTTTGCCTCATATTGATACGCTGGTGGATAATACGGCTGGTTACTCGTTGTTTTCCTTCATGGATGGCTTCTCGGGGTACAATCAGATAAAGATGCATCCTAAGGACATGGGAAAGACTACCTTCATAACCTTCTGGGGCACATTTTGTTACAAGGTGATGCCGTTCGGACTATAGAATGCTAGAGCAACATATCAAAGGGCCATGGTGACCTTATTTCATGATATGATGCATAAGGAAATTGAGGTCTATGTTGATGATATGATAGCCAAATCTCGAACTAAAAAGGAGCACATCCAAGTGTTGAGAAAGTTGTTCATGAGATTGAGAAAATTTCAACTAAAGCTTAATCCAACCAATTGTACCTTTGGGGCTAGATCCGGAAAGCTATTGGGCTTTATAGCCAGTGAGAGAGGAATTGAGATCGATTCAGACAAAGTCCGGGCTATACAAGAGTTGTCCTCCCACGCACTCAAAAAAAGTTCAATGCTTCCTAGGAAGACTAAATTACATTGCTCGATTTATTTTTCAATTAATAGAGAAATGCGACCCCATATTTCGGCTTGTTAAAAAGCATAACCAAGAAGAATGGGATGATGAATGCCAAAAAGCTTTTGATAAAGTTAAAAAATATTCGTCGAGTCCTCTAGTGTTATCACCTCCAAGCTCAGACAAGCTGTTGATACTGTATTTAACCGTGTTTGGTAATTCTATGGGATGTGTGCTTGGTCAGCATGATGAATCAGGAAGAAAAGAAACGACGATATATTACCTCAGTAAGAAATTCACTGAGTATGAATTGAGATATTCGCCAATTGAAAATTTGTGTTGTGCTTTGGTCTGGACAGCTCGGAGGTTGAAGCAATACATGTTGTACCATACGACTTGGTTAATCTCAAAGTTGGATCCTCTAAAGTATATGATAGAGTTAAATGCCTTGAATGGGAGGATGGCTAGGTGGCAAATTTTTCTTTCTGAATTTAACATAATCTACGTGAGTCAAAAAGCCGTGAAAGGGAGCAGAATAGCAGATTTTCTGGCTAGTCGAGCTTTAGAAGATTATGAGCCCTTGAATTTTTATTTTCCCAGTGAGGAGATAGTGCATGTGGTAGTTACTGAAGAAGACATTACAAAAGATCACTCCTGGAAATTGAATTTTGACAGAGCCTCAAACACTGTGGGTAATGGAATTGGAGCAATCTTGGTATCTCCAGGTGGAGATCAATATCCATTAACATGTAAATTGGATTTTGATTGCACGACTAATATGGCAGAGTATGAAGCATGTATCATGGGGCTCCGAGCAACTATAGAGTGCAAAATCAAGTTATTGGAAGTATATGGAGATTCTGTGCTGGTAATTTACCAACTTCGAGGTGAATGAGAGACAAGAGATTCCAAATTAATCAATTCCAGAAGGTTGGTGTTGAGGTTAGTTGAAAAGTTTGATGATATTACCTTCAACTATCTCCTGCGCGATGAAAACCACATGGAAGATACTTTGGATATTTTAGCTTCCATGATCAAAGTAAGCAGACAATAAAATATGAAATCCATTCAGTTGAGTATTTGTGAGGCCCCATCTTATTGTTATAATATAGAGGAAGAAGAGAGAGATGATCATCCTTGGTATTAGGATATATTGTGATATGTGAGAAATTGTGAATATCCAGATCAAGCAACGGAGAATGACAAAAGGACGTTGAGAAGGTTAGCCTGTGATTATGTTTTAGATGGGGAGATCCTGTACAAAAGAGGAAAGGATCAAGTACTTTTGAGATGTGTGGATGCTGTGGAGGCCAAGAAAATCTTGGAAGAAGTGCACGAAGGTGTTTGTGGAACACACACTAATGGGTTCACAATGGCCAGACAAATTATGAGGTTTGGATATTACTGGTCAACTATGGAGGGAGACTGTATCAATTATGCTAAGAAATGTCACAAATGTCAAATTTATGGTGATAAGATTCATGTACCTCCCTCGCCTTTACATGTTATGACTTCCCCATGGCTGTTTTCCATGTGGGGCATGGATGTCATAGGTTCAATCTCACTGAAGGCTACAAATGGGCATCGTTTCATCTTTGTGGTCATTGATTCTTTTACCAAGTGGGTGGAGGCAACTTCATATGCCAATGTAACTAAATCGACAGTCAGCAGATTTTTAAAGAAGAAAATTATATGTCGATATGGGATGCCTGAAAGAATCATATCTGATAATGCATTAAATTTGAACAACAGTACAATAGCAAAGGTCTGCAGTCAGTTTAAGATCAGACACCATAATTAATCACTATATCGCCCGAAAATGAATCGGCCAGTGGAAACAGCCAATAAAAATATCAAGAAGATTGTAGGAAAAATGACCGAAACTTACAGAGAATGGGGTAAGAAGTTTCCATTTGCTCTCTATGCTTATCGAACATCTATCAGAACTTCTACTAGGGCAACACCATTCTCATTGGTTTATGGAATGGAAGCAACTCTACCCATTGAGGTGGAGATACCTTCTCTCAGAGTTTTGTCAGAATTGAAGTTAGATGAAGAAGAATGGATACAGTCTTGATATGATCAATTGAATTTGATTGAGGAAAAGAGGCTGAGGGTTATTCAACATGGTCAGATGTATCAAAAAAAAATGATGCAGGCTTATGACAAAAAGGTTGGCCCAAGATAATTTCATGAGGGAGATTTGGTTTTGAAAAAGATTCTTCCTATGCAAAAGGATTTTAGAGGAAAATAGATGCCAAATTGAGAGGGGCCTTATGTGGTGAAGAAAGCTTTCTTCGGAGGAGCATTAATCCTTGCTGAAATGGATGGGAAAAACTTGTCTAATCCAGTAAACTCAGATTCAGTCAAAAAGTACTACACCTAGTGAGGGGAAGAAGCCAAAGTGAAAACTAGCAAAGGGCACTTTAAGACCTTCTAAAAAAGAAAAAAAGGGGCCAAAGTGAAAACCCGCAAAGGGTGCTTTGAGACATTCTTAAAACAAAAGGGGCCAAAGTGAAAACCCACAAAGGGCACTTTGAGACTCAATAAAAATGAAAAAAGAAGAAAGAAAAAAAAAGGAGAGGCCAAGGTGAAAACCCGCAAAGGGCGCCTTGAGAACAAAGGGGATTTGAGTTGAAAACCCAAAAAAAGGCGGCTCAAATGTTGATCTAAATTGGGGACGGCGATGATATTGCTATACTTGAATTAACAAGAAAAGGGGATTTGCATCTTGGGGCATTGACAAAGTACTTCTGATCTTCTAAACACATGTCAAGTTTGAATTGGTCTTCAAGAAGTTTGTATAGAGAAACTCAGTTTGCGATATCAAGGGTACCTAGTCTTCATTTTATTTCCAGTAAATTGGCTATCTTTGAATTTGTCCTTCTTTTTCAATGGTCATTCTAGTTCTTTTGATGATTTATTCGCTTTGAGCTCAAATTCAATTCCATTCTTATTCACTATTACGATTTGAGTGCAAGCATGTTGCATTGAAATAATGATGAACGAATTAGTAATATTTTCACAATAGAAGTTTCACATATTACTCTAGAAGTTTCTAGATAAAACAAGAACCTGAAACAGGAATATTGTTTAGAATGCACCAAAGCTCACGGACATATTTGAATAAATCACTTTTTTGGATTTGTGTCCAAATTATGATTGAACAAAAGGATAAGATATGGCGTTGGTGATGTAATTTTGAAAAAATGATCAATATAAAAAGGAATTATTCTCAAGAAAGGGGAAATGATATTTTGTGCCCATGCAAATATCAAAAATGCACATTTAGCTATAATACCCTAGGAGTGAGGTAGCAGATTAAACAGAGGAAAATTCAACTATGAGTTGCAATGTTTTTGTCTCAAAAATAATAGTGGAAGGGACGTTGGAATTACAGTGGGGCAAGCTTGCTGAGTAGATTATGATTGTTTCTTTGGGATACTCTGTCGAGATGATGGTTGAGTGAATACGTCAGTGACAGCATATTAATGAACAACGAGTGATGATACCTTAAATTTTAAAATGAAATCATTCTCATTTATGCATATATCATTCATACCACATTTAGTTAGGAGCATTGGATTCATTTCAATCATAGTATCCTAATTATTTGGCATAAACATATAAAATGGAGTCTACAGGACATGTTCCCCAGAGGATAGTGTAGCAACATTGGTGAAGTCAGATCTTGTCTCCCTGAAGTTGCAGCGGAGTAGATCGAAGATGGCGAATCTTATCTCCATGTATCGGCAATGGAGCAGATTTAAGCCACCAGCCTTATCTCTCTGAGGTAGCAAGAGAGCAGGTTGAATATTGAGTCCTATCTTCCTGAGGCAACAAGGAAGCAGACTGAAGATTGAAGACCTTATCTTCCTAAGCAGTAGTGGAGCAGACTGAAAGAGGCGAATCTTATCTCCATGTATCGGCAATGGAGCAGATTTAAGCTACCAGCCTTATCTCTCTAAGGTAGCAAGAGAGCAGGTTGAAAGTTGAGTCTTATCTTCCTGAGGTAGCAAGGAAGCAGATTGAAGATTGAAGATCTTGTCTCCCTGAAGTTGCAGCGGAGTAGATCGAAGATGACGAATCTTATCTCCATGTATTGGCAATGGAGCAGATTTAAGCCACCAGTCTTATCTTTCTGAGGTAGGAAGAGAGCAGGTTGAAAGTTGAGTCTTATCTTCTAGAGGTAGCAAGGAAGCAGATTGAAGATTGAAGATCTTATCTCCCTAAACAGTAGTGGAGCAGATCGGAAGAGGCGAATCTTATCTCCATGTATCGGCAATGGAGCAGATTTAAGCCATAGCCTTATCTCTCTGAGGTTGTAAGAGAGCAGGCTAAAAATTAAGTCTTCTCTTCCTGAGGCAGCAAGGAAGCAGGCTGAAGATTGAAGATCTTATCTCCCTAAGCAGTAGTGGAGCCGATCGAAAGAGGCAAATCTTATCTCCATGTATCGACAATGGAGCAGATTCAAACTACCAGCCGTATCTCTCTGAGGTAGCAAGAGAGCAGGTTGAAAGTTGAGTCTTATGTTCCTGAGGTAGCAAGGAAGCAGATTGAAGGTTGAAGATCTTATCTCCCTAAACAGTAGTGGAGCAGATCGGAAGAGGCGAATCTTATCTCTATGTATCGGCAATGGAGAAAATTTAAGCCACCAGCCTTATCTTTCATCACATTTCAATATATATTAAATCATGCTATTCATGCAATAATAATATAGAATTTTCAATTCAACTATAGCATTGCAATATCATTGACACGCGAACTTACCTCGGCACCAAAATAGCAAAAAGGAACCTAATCGTCAGTTTTTCCATTTTTTACCCGATCTAGGTCCAATCCTTGTTTTCCTTGATCTATAATATCACATTTACTCTAATTATTAGTAACATTATTTAATGTGATCCAAAAATCATATTTTGGAAAAATTACGTTTTTTCCCCTAAACTTTGTCAAAATTACACTTTTTCCCCTAGGCTCGTAAAGTGATTTCTATTCAATTTTCTCAATATATAGGTTTAGCCCAACCATTTTCATAACCATAGCAAACTACAATTCTCATCAAAACACCATTTTATGCCATTTTTACAACTTTTAGAAACTGGTCCTTTCAGATGTTTTCATCGAAAATCGCTTAGTAAAAGTCGTTTATTTAACACCGAACACTCATTTTCTACCATTAGACATCAAAATGTATGCATGTCACACATGGTTCAATTTTTAAACATGAACCCTAGCTTAAATTAATGGTGGAAATAGGTAAATCGAGTTACCAGGACTTCAAAAATGTAATGAACATTAAAAACGGGGCTCGAGATCACTTACAAATGAGCTTGGAAGCTTGAACCAAACCCTAGCCATGGTTTCCATGCAGGTTTCGGCTGAATGGAGAAGATGATGGCCAATTTTGGCTTATTTTCTCTTTTTAATTCTTTTAATTATTAGATTACCAAAATGCCCCTAAGTTAAAAATATTTTATTACACCCATTTCATGTCTATTTTTGTCCGTCACTAACTAATGGTCTAATTTCCATCTAAAGACCTTTAATTTAAAAAATCATAAAAATTTAACCCTTCTGACATGTGGAACTCAGCTTTTGCACTTTTTACAATTTAGTCCTTTTGACTAAATTGAGTGCCCAAACGTCAAAATTTTCGAACGAAATTTTCACGAAATCATCTCGTGAAATTGTAGACCATAAAAATATAATAAAATGAATTTTATTATGTCAGATTTGTGGTCCCAAAACCACTGTTCTGACTAAGCCCAAAATTGGGATGTTACACTTAACTAAAATATAGTTAAATAGAATCTAAGTTTGAAGTCCGCCATATGTCCGCATGCCATGTTAGATCCTAGCCTCATTCATTACCTGAGACGTTTGAAGTAATAGGGTGAGCTAACTAGCTTAATGTGAGCTAATCAATAAGTACATTCAACTTTTGTTTAAGATCAGTCACTCAAAACGTCCATGTAACTGTGACAGCCCTAGTGTGACCCTAGTCGGAAAGTGGTTTCGGGACCACAAAACCGAGTCATAAAAATAATTAATTGCTATATTCTATGCTTATTATGTGTGTACATGAGTATGTGGAAGTTTCATTCTCTAATTTTGCCAATTGCATGAGAAATTATTAAATAGGGATCAATATGAGACATGGTGAAATATGATAGGCTAATTTAAAATGGTCTATTAGTGCATGTACCAAAAAGGGTGGTTTTGCATGTCAATTTACCCAAAAGATGAAGAGTGGCCGGCCAAGGGGTGATGGTGCTCCACTTATTCTAATTTAATATGTTTTGTTTAGTTAACAAATGGCTTAAAATAATTATAATAAAATTGAATAAAAGAGAAAAAGGGAAGAGGAGTGTTCATCTTCTTCTCCATCTTGCCAAGGCCGAAACAAGGAAGAAAAATAAGGGGAACTTACCTAGAGCAAGTCGGCATTCATCTTTAGCTATAGGAGGTAAGCTTTGAATTTGTTGATTTGGATTTATAATATGCTAAGCTAAATTGTGGATGCACTCTTGGTAATGTCAAGAAAGTTGAGATTTTTCATGGTGATTTGGGCTATATGCCGAATGACTAAGTCTTAGCATAGGGTAGAGATTTTGGATGAGTAGTTTAGAGGCTCCTTGTACATTCGGTCAAAAGGTGAGTTTATTGAGAATGTTAATTTCTTCCTCTATGATTATTTTCCTAGCATGTTAAATGGTTCTTGATAGGGCCGAATGAGTTATGGAAGTTTTTATAAATGTATGAAGTTCAAGGTGCAAAATTTTAGTCTTGATGTTATGGATAATTCGGTTGAGATATGGGGAGAGGGAGTTGTCATTTAGGTTAAGATCAAAGGGATGAGCAATAGGCATTAAAAGGTGAAATGTGTGAAACTTAAGGTGTAAAAACCTATATGTAATTACATAGGAAATGTTAAAAAACTAACATGGTATATTCGGCCATGTAGAGTACATCCTAGAGATATTATATTTAATTCCCTCCAATCGACTAAATGGGTGATTAGTAAGGGTGATTGCCGAATATACTAACATACATATGCATGTGTAATTGGATTGTAAATATTTAGCAAGGCGGTTAAACTAGTTGATTTATTGATTAAGCTCAAGGAGTTAAAGGAGGAGAATCGAGCAAAGGCAAAGAAAAGATCATCGAGTAGCCGAGTTGGAACCGTCTTACCCAACACAAGTAAGTCATTAAGCATATATTTTGTATTGATTTAAATGGTCATAACGTCTATGTAATTATGCTGAATGGAATGATAAATATATATACATGTATGCATGGGGTGATGAAAGTATTGAATGAAAAAGAAAGGAGGTGAGATGTATTGAGTTGTTGATTTCGGCACTAAGTGTGCGGGTGTAAACATTTATGATCATGAAATTGGCACTAAGTGTGCGGGTTCAAATTGTATAGCACTAAGTGTGCGGGTTCAAGTTGTATAGCACTAAGTGTGCGAGTTCGATTATATAACACTAAGTGTGCGGACTTACTATATGTTTTTGAATCACTATTGACACTAAGGGTGCGACCTTATTGAGTTGATCACGGACAGCGGAACGAGTAAGTGTCTTGAGTTTGTGGCTAATAGACGTTATGTTTATATTTGGAATTTTGCTTGGTAAGTCTTGAACCTATGTGATAATTATACTTGAAGTCACGTACATAAGATTCATCGTGGAATAGAGGGAATGTCATTTAGTTGCATGAATGTAACGAGAATGAAATCATCCAAGGAAAATGCCTCAAATATCATGTTGAGTAGCATATGAAATGTTGATGTAGTACTTGGTATGATATTGAACCGAAAGGTCTAAGGAACTATAGCATAGTTCGGTATGGGTGGAGAGAATTAACTCCTTTTCCTTTGTTTTCTCATGTGATAATTTATTAATGGATGATTATGTGACGCTTATGACTTACTGAGTTATGTACTCATTTGGTGTGCTTATTTGTTGCTTATTTAGGTTCTTGATCCATTTTGTGTGCTCGTGACCGTCGTCACAAGTCATCACACCGGATTGCAACTTTTTGGGGTATCTTCTTCTTAGTTGGCCTAGGAGAACATTTCGGCATGTATAGGCTATTATGTTTTGTTTGAAATTTGGTATGTAAACTTTTAGCCATGCGAAAATGGCATAAATGTTCGTTTGGATTTGGTTCTATGATGCTTGGTCACAAGTCTTGGTAATTCGGTTGTGGTTGAGTATTGGTTGAGGTCTACTCGATTATTACGCCATATGTCATGGCTAATTTATTTTCGGTGTTAAATTCATGATTTGGTAATAGTGTAGTGGGGAGATGCTCGGTGATGATTAGTCTTTGGCATGGCTAGTCATGGTCATAAATTGTGACATGTATGATGAATTATTAGTTAGATCAAGGAAAAATCACGAAATAGGCATAGTCTGCTTTAGTAACAGATGCTGACAGCAGCAGTGTTGTGAGATTGAAAAATCACTAAAAATAGTAGAAATGGAATTAAATAATGAATAAATTAGGTAATCTAAGCTTGATGAGTCTATTTTCGTATGGAAGAAACGAAACGACCATATGAACTTTATGTTAGGAGATAATTAAATTCTTGTGAAACAGTGCCAGAGCGATTTCTGGATCCCCTGTTATGACTTAGAAAATTCACCGTAAATTTTATCGAGATAATTAGAGGTCATGCCTTATATGTAAAGATTCTTTATTGAGTCTAGTTTCATTAGAGACAAACGGCATAGGCATTGAAGCCCTTTACAGGGAGATATTTAAATTGTAAGGTACAGAGGTCAGTGTAGTCGAACCTTGAAACAGGGGAAACTTTAACAAATAAACTGTACTAATTGGCCTAACCAAAAATTCTACAAAAATTCCACCATATAGATATATGAGTCTAGTTTTGGGGAAAATTTACAGAATTGGATTTTGAGTTTCAGAACTCAAAATATGATTTTTAAAGCGACCACGATACAGTAGCCAGCTTGCCTGGAACAAGAAAAATATATATATATAGGGAAATAAATGAAGTAAGCCGGTAGCACCTCGTGTTCGATTTCCGGTAACGGCCATGAGTTCGGGGTGTTACAGTAACACAATCATAGCAACCGTATAAACATTAGAATGAGTCATGGACATATCATAATGCAAAAAATGAATTTCTACCAAACCATCCACTACACTCCATGAGTTTCCCAAAACTCGTCTACCAAACTCCAAACAGTGCGAGCAAAGTTTGATGTGCTTAAACCATAATATAAACATAATGTATATATTCTGCCATTTAACATAGAATGTGATAAAATCGCCAGTCTCCATAGTACTCCCGGTGCAATGCACTGACTACATATAAATGCAGACTTGATATGCTACCAATACTCCACGGAACTCCTTCGTCAACCACAATATCACCCCACCTCATGCACATGTATAGCAGTTTTTCATTCAATACTTTTCATAGCATTTTACCAAACAAGATTTCAGGTTTTCAATTTTTATTTCCAAAGTAAAACATGTTATACATACAATTAATCACACAATACATCAACAAGTCTTTTATACCTGTAGCAAACAATCAACTATTCAACCAACCAAACAATTTTATAAACATGCCATTTAGTTAAAGCCAATAACGTACCTGATTTAGCCACTTTAACACATTCACATAGTAAATTAAATAAGCATGACCAACAATCTTATTCCATATTTGGATCATATAAAATATTATTAAAAATTCAAGTTAACAATTTAGGACCAACACCTTGTTTTTCGCACTACTACAAAACAGTGCGAAACCCGTAGTTTCTCCTTAAGACTTTAAATCGAGCCTAAATTAAAAATCAATATTTTATGAAATTAATATACCACTTAACCTATCCTAAAACACCCTCTCACGGGGTTGAATCAAACAACATAACTATAACAAATTTTTGGATCTAAATTAGCTAGGTTTCTTACACTAGTTTGATGCGAAACGTATGTGCGAATGTCAAACGGCTTCACTATCGGTTTGGGGCATTTGAGTCAGAACTTAACACCATTAAATACTGAAAAATAAGTAGCTATATAATCATAAAATTCTTTAACCCAAAAAATTTTCGTTTTTCCCAACAATTAAGTCAAAACTACGCATTAGCCAACAATCAACCACAGTTATGCCTCTCGAATTGTCAAATCTGAGTCGTCGAATAATCAAGATTGAATTTTCCTAAATAACACTTGAGTAAAGGCTTATTAGGAGAGGTTCTTAAAACCAAGATATTTCTGGAAATAGGTGGGAAAAAATTAAAGAAAACAACAGCCCCTTTTCGGTGCCTCTAGGTGCAACGCACCAGCACCAACAGTGCCAAATCAAGGCTAATTTAAAAGCCAGTTGAAATCACTTTTGAAGGCTGGAAAAATACTCATAAAATCATTAAAATTTTCCCCAATCCAGATATTGAAATTTGGGTATTCCCTTGAAAGATTCATCAAGAAAATAGGCACTTACACAAGCTAGAAGAAAAGGGCGGCAATAACACTTTTTGGGCATCAATGGGGATTGTTCTTAGAGGTCAAAGATTTTAGATTTATGGTTGGAAAAATAAGAAAAAATGAAATAAATAAGGAAAGGATAATTGAGGGAACAAGAGGAAAAGGAAGAAAAATTTACGAGAAGAGACGAGAGAAAGAGGAAGGGGCGGTTAGGGTAGAGTAAAAATCAATTAAGGGTTGATTAAATTAATTAGAAGTGGTATTCATACCTAGGTTTTACTAGGTATGGACGACACACTAAAGAAAATTGAGGGATTTTTGAAAAATTAAATTACTTGCAAGGTAAGGGAATCGAACCTAGGACTTCAATCTAATTTCCATGCTTCCTCATTTTCTTTTAACCACTGGGCTAATTACTCATCTTGAAATACTTTTTCATTCCTATTAAGATAAAATTTGGGATGTTACAACTCTTCCTCGCTTAAAGAATTTTTTTTCCTGAAATTTACCTAATTCGAAGAAGTGAGGATACTAAAGTCGAATAGAGTCTTTTGGCTCCCAAGTAGCCTCTTTGATGCCATGATTTCCCCAAAGCACTTTGACAAAAGGAATTTTCTTTTGTCTTTAAGCCTTAACCTCACGATCCAATATTCAAACAGACTCCTCATCAAATGTCAAATTTGGTCTAACCTCTATCTCCTCTACTGGGACAACGTGCGAGGGATTAGATCGATACCATCTTAACATAAAGACGTGAAACACATTATGGATACAGTCCAACTCATGTGGAACTCTAGCTTATGTGCCATGAGACAAACTCTTTTAAGCACTTCATATGAGCCAATAAACCTAGGGCTTAACTTACCCTTTCGGCTGAACCTTAAAGCCTTATTCTATAGAGATATTTTAAGGAAAACCAAATCTCCCACATTAAACTCAATGTCCTTACGCTTCAAGTCGGCATATGACTTCTATCTATCAGAAACTGCCTTCACCCACTTCAATCCGACATAAAGGCGAACAACACCTACGAGCATAAAGAGCCTTGTAAGGTTCTATTTGGATACTTGACTAGAAGTTACTATTATAGGCGAACTCCGCCATCAGTAAATGCTCCTCCCAACTACCTTGAAAATCAAACACACAACTCTTTAGCATATACTCCAAAACTTGAGTGATCCTTTTTGATTGACCATCATATTATGGATGAAAAGCCATACTAGAGTGTAACTGAGTACCCAAAGCCTCGTGCTATTTCTTTCTGAACTGAGACGTAAATTAAAGATTCTTGTAACAGCCTGATTCAGAATAGTGGTTTCAGGACCACAAATCTGAGTCTGAAAAGTATTTTAATATTATTTTTTGTGCTTATAATATGTGAATTGATATTTGTGAAAATTTCGTATGAAAATTTTATCGTTTGTGTGCTTAATTTGATAAAAATGTCCTAATCGCGTAAAATGTAAAAGTGACTAGCTATTTGTTAAAGTGCTATATTGCTATGTATTATAAAATGTGGGGTCCTTATATTGTTATTATACCATTGATATATTAAATGGACATTGTTGGACATCCATTATAAGTTTAAATGTTTATTTTATTAAGGGCAAAGTTGGTATTTGGTAATTAAAGCTCTATTAAATAAAAGAAAAACATGGATTAGTGTTATATTCATCTTGTTGGCCAAATATATCAAAGGAAAAGAAAATAAAATACAAGCTTAGGGTTTCGGAACTTTGATTGGTGATTAAGGTATAAGTTTTCTTCCGTTTTGGTAATTCTTACATTTTTGTAATCGTTGCTTAGTAATCTATCAAGCCCATGTCTCAATTTCTAAATTTGATGATGAATTTGAATTATGTCATTGATGAAATTATGAACTTTGTGATGTTAGTTGATGGAAAATAAAGATATGTATTGGGTTAATATATTTTGTCTTTGAATTTTTGATGAAATTGAGTATTTTGGGCTAAAATTGTGAAAATGAGATTTTGAGGGACTATAATGTTGAATAAATAAAATATATGGACTTATTAGGGATACATGAATATTCGGCTATGCTTGGGTATAAAGAAATTATGTGTATTTTGTGATTTTGTGAATTAAGGACTAAAGTGTTAAAATGTGAAAATGTAAGGGGTAAATTGTAAAATGCCCTAAATATGTGTATTTGGATTGAATTTGAATGAATGTGAGATTGAATAAGTCAAATTTGAATATATATAAATCAAGAACCAAAGAAAACAAAATGAGATAGGGGAAAGTCGAAAGTCGTTGAGTAGTCGATTTAGTCTGTTCGAATCCGTACGAGGTAAGTCGATATACAAATTGTAACACCCCTAACCCGCATACATTCACATAATCACTTAGATCATATTCGAAGGCATATATTTGTAACTTTAGCTTAACAATTCTTGAATCATGACTCATAAGCTTATAATATAAACTTCATTAACATATCTTCCAAAGAAATCAATATTAGTTCTATTACTATAGCTTTATGCGCATAGTACATAAAAACATGAACCATTTTGCATGCCTAATATCTAAGTCATTATATTAAATTATTAAGCCAAAAGACAAGTTAACTCTTTACAAAAACATAACCAAACACACCCAATTCATACGACCACAAAATGAATTACGGTATACTCATTCTTTTATAATATACTTAGTCATTAATACACAAAGCACGAAATAATTTTATGAAATTTCCATATAACCATTCTGTTATCTTATAGCATGAATTACTATTCATATGGTCAATTTCCAATGCAATAGCCGAATATTAAAACATGCTAAATACATATGCTTTATTCAATGTCTATTTTTATTATACTCTCTTACTTTACACGCATGTAACATTTCATATAACCAAACCAATATGTCAATCATAATTTGCATTTCACATCAAACACATCACAAATATGTATATATACATATAACATAGCAAACACTTGTCTAATGCTATAAAGTATCAAAGCCGAATCTAAACATGTTAATATCATCTTTCTTGCAATGTATCAAAGGTCATACATAAGACCAATTCATTGAATACAAATTTAGTTTTGCACATACATATATGTAGCCAAAAATTTATATTCAATTCATAATGTACCATTTATTCAACTTAAATACTTGCATTTCCAACCTAAATGACCATTCCATAATCAATAACTCACTTTTCATTTTTTTACCTACTCAATTAACCATTTATCTAAGACAAATCAATAAACAATTACTACATTTCACATTATAATCCATTTTCAATCTCAATTGCCGAATGCATCCATCCATGATATCAAGCATATCTCACGCATGTCATATATCATTAAAATACACATTACCTTTGAACATGATCGAGCTATAACCATTCATTAAGCATATTACTCAACCATATATCCATCTATAATTTCACTTATATGCTATAACCGAATATAGTTTAATACCAAATCACATAATAACAACTTAACAAAGCATATCAACAAAGTTCACATATATTTATCTATATATAAACCATAGCCGAATCACCAAAACCACAACCAAACATAACCATAATTTGATCAAACCTTGAAACTAAACTTCACAAAATAAACAAGCCATTTTTGCATGGCTTATATATATATACATACCAAAATCAAGCATATCCAAATATAATCTAGCCTATACATGCCATAGGTTCGAAATCAGTTGATAGTGTGTTAGACTTTGCTGACTATCCCCGAGCTCGTAACTAGTTTCCAAAATCTATAAAATAGAGGCAAATATACACACACAGTAAGCTATCATAGTTTAGTAAGTCATAAGCAAATAAATTACCAAATTATACATGCTGTATACATGATTTTGCATTTCATTAAAATATCATTTGCATTTAATTATCACATAATCGAATGCACAATTAACCTTTAGTATAAACATGTATTTCACACTTTTACTATTTCATACATATTTCCTTAGGCTGAAACAACCTATACTCAATCAAATGTACATAATCAAGATTGTCTCTCATGAATCATCTCATGTATATTTATAATTTGTAGTAATAAGGCCGAATATAACCATTCATATATGCTTGCACATAAATCACAAATATGATATCACTTATATATAACATTTGGCCGAATATACTTTTTATATACACATATTTTTTCATTTGCATCATATATAATTTGTATCACATATCAAATAGTTAACTTACCTTATTTTCAAATAGGCAATTTAGCTATCACATACCTGATCACTGTAGCTCTATTACACATTCGATCATAACTTATCATTGCCTGTTGAACCATTCAGAATTGAATAGGATACTCGGATAATCACACATATCGTACAATGCCAACGTCCAAGATGTGGTCTTACATGTAATCACATATCGATGCCACTGTCCCAGACAGGGTCTTACATGAATCAAATACAATGTCGATGTCCCAGACATGGTCTTACATCGATGTCCCACACATGGTCTTACACGTAATCACATATCGATGCCATTGTCTTAGATGTAGTCATACACGTAATCACATATTGATGTCACTGTCCCAAACAGGGTCTTACACGTAATCACATATCGATGCCACTATCCCAGAGAGGGTCTCACACGTAATCACATATCGATGCCACAGTCCCAGACAGGTTCTTACACGTAATCACATATCGATGCCAACGTCCCAGACGTGGTCTTACACGTAATCACATATCGATGCCACTGTCCCAAATAGGGTCTTACACGAAATCACATATCAAAAATTCTATGTCATGACATATGTATCCTAATTATTCCTAAGGTTCGTACGGGGCTTTTGGATGTCGTATCTCGGTCAAATCGAGTTCGTAAACATAGCTCCTAAGCATATACACTTTCAACTACCACATATATACTTTCACATAATTCATTTCAGCATATATAACTTGTATTTATTTAAAATTTACAACATCTATTTGCTTATAAACATACATCGGACAACGATAATCGAAACGGGATGATTATTCGACAACTTTGGTTTTCCCCCGATCCAAATCCGATTTCTTTAGTTCTTGATCTAAACATATTCAAATTAAACTCATTCAAACATAATTCCATTCAATTTTGTCAAAAAACACATAAATTGGAAAATTACCATTTTACCCTTGACATTTTACACTTTTTACAATTTAGTCCAAATTGCATGAAACACAAAACATGCAAAATTTGCATACATCATGCTTAGGCTGAATGTTAACCATGCTCATACAAGTCCATACATTTCATTTATTTCACATTTTAGTCCCTCAATTTATTATTTTTGCAATTTAGCCCTAATTACTCAAATTCATAAAAAATTCCAATATAATATATATTAATCCAAGAAATATCTTTCATAATTCATCATCTAACATCACAAAGCTCAATTATTCATCAAAATCAAAAAATTAAAGCATGGGCTTTGTCCATTACACTGCAATGATCTCAAAAACGTAAAAATTATCAAAAACTGAGCTAGTTTCATACCTTAATGAAGCTAGTCTTTGGCCGAACCCTTAAAAGCTTTATTTCTTTTCTTTCTTTGATGTTTCGGTCATGGGAAGAAAGATGAACAAAATGGATTTTAAAATTTATGTTTTATTTAATACATGTTGTTACATATTTTACTAATTTAAACTTTGATATTTAATAACTAAAACTTATACATTAAGGCCACAGCTGTCCATCACTAATTCATATGGTAATAATGCAACTTAAATACCTCACGCCATAAAGACAACAACAATTCGACCCTTACAAATTAAACCATAAATTTTCCATTTTACACAATTAAGCCCTTTTATTAAATCGGGCACTCAAACGACAAAATTAAAACATGAAAATTTCACGAAAATAATTCACACATAATAAACACAAAATAATTTTTTAAAAATTTTCTGACTCAGATTCATGGTCCCGAAACTACCATTCTGAATAGGGTCTAAATCGGGCTGTTACAAAAATAAAGATGTTAGAATTGAATTATTATTGCTTATCTGATAATGAATTGTGATGAATCGCTATTGGAGTTAAATATGTGAAATCCAAGAAAGTTTTGATAATGTGATGACATCCAAAAAGTCCTGTATAAACCATAGGAATAGTTAGGATACATATGTCATGACATTAGATTCCGACATGTTATTTCGTGTAAGACCACGTCTGGGATATTGGCATCAATTTGAGATTATGTGTAAGACCATATCTAGGACATCAGCATCGTATTGATTTTGTGTAAGAACCTATCTGGGACAGTACCATTGATATTTGATTACATGTAAGACCACGTTTGGGATATTGGCATTGTACGAGCTTTTCGAGTTATCTGAGTATCCTATTTGATTCTGAACGGTTCAACGGGTATTCTGAGATATATGTGATTGAATAAATGAATAGCCGATTCAGCTACGTGGAAATGTGTTCAACATTTGTTAATAAGAGGTAAGTATATGTGCAAGTGATGATATGTGATATAAGTATGAGAAAATATGCTATATGTGCAAATGAATAGTAAATATGTGAAAGATATTTGAACTATGTGAATTATGATAGTATTTGGCTATGGAGTATATGTATTTTATGATGCTTAGATGCATAAATGATAAGTTTATTTGTATATGGCTTACTAAGCTTTTGAAAGGTTACTTTTTATGTGTTTGCATTGTTTTATAGATCATCGAAGCTACTGGAAGCTCAGGGATCATTCAGGATCATCACCACACTATCAAACTCTATTTTGGTAACTTTTGCAAATGTATATATATTAAAGTATGGCATGTATAGGCTAGAGTACTTTGGATGTGTTTTAAGATCTGTATAGCTAGCCATGTGATATGGCTTGGTTATGAATGATATTATGAACGAATTTTGGTCTATGCCTTGTGTTCAAAAATGGTATGTTTTGATGTATATAAATGGCTTAGTGAGAAATGGTCAATTTGATAAGTTAGTTATTTGAATTAGTTATGGAAATAGTATGATTTAGATATGAAAATGAATGAGTTTGGTATGTTTTGGTTTGATTGATTAGGATGAAATTGATTGGTGATTATATGATATTAAGGTTATATGTTTTGTAATTGAAATTGATTGGTATTATGGTGCATTTGTGCTTTGATTTTGGACTTGTAGTGATGACCATTAAGTGTGGCAAATTGGCTTTGTAAATAGCCTATTGATCGCGTGATTCGTAACAAGTAATAAATATTTATAATGAAGATCAAACCTAGACTAACTATTATCAAGACGAAAAGGCAAGCGCACCTATCGAACAATAGTATAGCAATGGCAAGACCGGGATATCGTACCCAAGGGAACCAAAAGTACAAGTAATAACTATTTTTTTTTAATTTTTTAACCTAGAAATAAATAGGGGTTGTTTATTAAACTAATTAACTAAACTAATTAACTAATTAAACTAAAGCAAAGAGAAAATTTGGAAAAAGACTTGAAGAAAAGTAATTGATAAAGACGACACCCAAGGGGGAATCCACCTAGATTTCACTTGTTATCTGACTCTTAACCAGACGATTTATTCACTTGACTTGATCCGTGAGACTCCCTAACCTATATTATTATCTCTTTCGAGACTAATAACGTCTAACCCTCAGTTGAATTAATTGAAATCTCTTTCTTAATTAAAACCCCTAGGGAAGCAGTAAATCGATCTATGGACTCCCATATTAGGTTTCACCCTAATTCGGTAAAATCTCGTAACCCTATTTCTAGGCATTCGATCAACTCCGCTTAATTATGCCAAATCTACTCTTAGACAGGGACTTTTACTCCTCTGCATAAGCACATCAAATCATGAATTAATACCTGGAATATTAACTCAAGCATTAAGAACAAATCAAGTATTTATCATATAGTTCAGATAATAATAACAAGATCCATCATAGGTTTCAACCCCCTTAGGTATCTAAGAGGTTTAGTTCATAATAAAATAAGAGTACATCTCAAAAGTATGAAAATAATAAAACATAAAGGAAACTCTAAAACCCTTGAAGGAATTCTGAGAAAGACTTTCAGTCTTGGCGTAGCTCCGACTTTTGGGATGGATCGTCTGGCTTTCTTCAAGTAATTCCTGGCGTGTGGTTCTGTACTCCAGAAAAGTTTTGGAGGGGAGCGACCCTTTCTAAGTCATACTTAGGGTGTTTATATAGGCTTTGGATTGGCTTTCTTCCTCCCTAAATATCCTTTTCCGTGTAAAATACAACTCTTTGAAAAAGGGACATGCCCATGTGCCACAGCTGTGTGACGTGTTTGCCAGGCTGTGTTCGATCCGTTAAATTATACATGGCCGTGTAGGTCAATGGCCAGGTTGTGTGAATCGTGAAAGCCTTGGTTGACACCCTAAAAAGACACGAGCGTGTGAACAGCCTATGTGGCAAGGCTTAGGCCGTGTCATCTTCTCGATTTGGTCTATTTTGTCCCTTTTTGGCTCGTTTTTGGCTCCTTTTGACTCTTGGTGCTCTCCTGAGTACAAAACATGAAAGAACCGGATTAAGAGCACCAAAATCCACAAATCTAGTAATAAACATCCATAAATATGCTAAGTATTTAGGGTAAAAATATGTATAATTTGGCGTTTATCAAATACTCCCACACTTAAGCATTTGCTTGTCCTCAAGAAAAACCCTCATTTACTGCTAGAATTCATTCCTTTCAATCATATAATCATTAATGATAATGTTACAAACTATTCCACGAAAAATCATACAGTGAGAATTCAACTACAGGGGCATTAAAAGCCTCAAACAGTCTAAATTGAATATTTTGATAATAAAATTATAGGTAATCTCCTTCCTCTAAGTAATTGACTTTAGTCCTAAATATACAAGAGATGACATCCTCACTAAGGATTCACTCAAATCACTCAAAGTGTTTAGGGTTCAAGATTAAGCACTCGATTGTCTAACATGAGAAGTTATTACCATAGGCTTGCATGAAAATCAAATCTCCACCACTTGTAAATGATATGATACACTAATCAAAAGGCCTTTCCATGGTTTTAATAGGGTTTAGGTTATGGGTATGGATACAAGCTGAAGAGACAAAGGTTAGAATCGAGATAATTTCAATATATTACCCCACTATCAAAACTTAATTATTGAATCACAAACAAATATCTAGAACTATATTACATGAGCTCATGACAACTTTAGCTTGTTGAGGATTACAATAATAATACTGAGTTTTTTTAAGAACAAATCAAGTCAATATAATATAGAAATCATACTTCATGATTCAGTAACAAAAAATGATGAACATAGTGAGGTAACAATATTAAATTTAATCTCGAAAAAAGGGTAAATTAAGTAAGAGGATTTCAACAATAATGGGTTAATGGGTTAATGATGAGGGTTAATTAATAAAAAAGGTTAGTAGGCTCAAAGGGGGTTCACTAAGGGTTTGATTATGTGGGAAGGCTTTTTATGGAGTAAGTGGGTTAAATCCTAAGTGCCTTTATCATCTCAGTATATCAAATCATCCGTGTGATCTCGACATGTATAATCGAAGCAAGTTCTAGAATAACAGTTCAATGTTGACACACTCAAACCACAAAAGAAGTGAGCAAGAAAGAAAGCTATATGCTCAAAAGGCTAAAAAATCTTACCAAAAATTTGGGTTTTTGATGTCATTCCTGTATACTTAAGATTGCAAGATAATACCTCAATTTAGGAAAATAATCTAAAAATTTTAGTTCTCAAAAGATCAATTTATCATGCTCGATTCTCTAATATCCTATAATCAAATAATCATCCATAATTCTCATGATCTAATTCATGACATATCAATAATAATTATAGATCAATCAGAATTCATTTGACCAAGATTATGAGAAAATCACTTAAGCACAAGACCAAATTTAGGGATTTGAGAATAATGCAAAAAGTTAGGTTTCATATTCATGTTCACCCCCCACACTTAAGATTTACATTGCCCTCAATGTACAAAGATAGGCTAATCAAAATAAAGAAAATCATAAGAGGGAAGGAGGTAAAACTCCCTGTTATATGGATGCGGAGATTGACTCTGAGGCTGGAGTGTTTAGGGAAAGTGGTAGCTGCCACTGTTCTTGGCTAGATGAAGAAATTGGGTCGTTGAACATGGCACTCGTTGGGTATTATTCCCTATTTGTTTCCTCATTCCGTAAAATATTCCTAGTAGCTTTGCTTGGAAGTCTGTAGAATCATGAAGAGCTTATTAAGAGTTGGTGTGGAAGAGAGCATAGTGGGATTACTTGTTAGAAATACCAAAAAAATGAAGAAAGTAAAATTTACTAATATAGATATGTCTTTCAAAAGAAAATAAAATTGAAATGAAAATAAAAATAAAAAATAAAAATAAAAATAAAAATGAAAAGATTGGAGGATTCAATGATCCTCGTCAGTGGGGCCCTCAGGTGGTGGCGCTGAGTGGCGATGTGAAAGTGCTGGCACAGCTGCTACATCATGGCCTACATGTCGTCCATCTGTCTGTCACGTCGCTGATCTCGCTCGTGAATCATCTCAAATTGTGTAGTACAATATTGCTCGAAGTGAATGAGTCGGTCGGAAAGGTGTGCCAATGAAGCAGCCGCATGAACTGGTTGTTCCCTAGGTGGCGTGGTAGAAGGCTCCTCGTGCTGTAGGGGGACATCTTCAGGGATGTCCTCAAGATCCTCCTCGTCAATGGCATGAGTGAGATGGTACTGAGGAGGATCGGTCCCACGTTGGCGCTCGATCATCCTCATGTGTAACATAGTCGTGATGCCCTGTGGGGACATCTGACCTATCAGTGTAAGCGCTGATGACTGCGCCACGGTGTTGAGGAGGCTGAAGTGTCTAGCAAAGCCCGTCACGTAGGGGCCGATAGAGATTACTCCCTTCCAATGCCACCCGGTCTGATGGCGAATGGCGAAAGAAATGAAATATGCCAAGTCAGTCACGTGTACATTTGCCATGCACCATAAATAGTAGGCATTGTGGGTGTTGACGAAGCCAGTGTTCTCTCTCCTTCCAGTCAAGGTGTGTGCTAATATAGCATGGAGATATCGTAGGGAAGGGGCGAGAGTTGAGGCCTTCAAGCGGCTGGGGTCGTAGGTGGAAGAGAGTGGTGCCAAAGCCTTCTATCACAAGGAGGGAGAAATGTGGATATTGCGTGGTAGTGCATTCATGTCCTCCTCCTCCATAAACTCATCGGTGTAAAGTCCCAGAGCGACTCCAAACTCTGGAACACTCATCGCGCGAACTAGACCGCCTAATCGAAAGTGAATGGTGCCGGGGTCGTCATTGTTCGTGATCACCAGCTGTAAATGAAAAGTATAGCATAATTCTAAAGTTAGCTCTAAATAAGTGGGTTCAGTAATAGCGAAGAACCGTTCCCATGGGTCTATGGACAGGAGGGCGCGAATGGCATCAGCTAGCTGGACTTGCTCTACGGTAGCCCAGTCGATGCAGCGACCTGTAGTGAGGGGTTGTGCACGTAGTATCTGAAATAGCTCCTCCTGCGAAGCTTGTGGAAACTCAAGAAATGGGTGCCAAACTTCGGCTGTAGCATGTACCAAGGAAGAACCTATTCCCCTACATCTCTTTGAGGATGGGACCGCGGCCTTCTTGCCTTTTGATGTTGACATAAGGTACCAAAAGCAGCTGTAGGGTGGCGCACGGGCGTGTTGGTGGTGAGCACGGGCATGGGGCGTGAGTGTACAGTCGTGTGGAGGAAAAATAGAGGGAAAAGAGAGGGGAAAGTGAGGATTGATGCAAGGGGAGTGGATTTTAGGGTGGTTTGGGGGTTGGGGAAGTGAGAATCTGGGGAATGGTGGCCAGAATAGGGATTAGGGAGTGGAGAAGAGGAGATTTTGGTTAGGGTTTTGAAAGGAAGAAGAAAATGAACAGTGATTTTCTTATATAGGGGAGGTGCACACGGCCTAGGGCCACACCCGTGTACTCTGAAGATGAGCCCGTGTTTTTTGAATATTACATTTTAGGTCGTGCCCGGCTACTAACCCACGCCCGTGTGTCTGGGCCGTGTGTGGTACACGGCCATGTCGCACGGTCGTGCCTAGCTTTGTTCGCTTCTCCGACGCCCGTATGTTAGGGTACCACGCCTGTGTATTGTTGTCCACGGCTTAATGGCACAGGAGTGTTTTACGCCCGTGCCAAAGAAACAAAATCAAGCCTTACCCCTGGCACACTCGTGGTTTTCCATTCCCACATCCGTGTTCACCTATCAAGTTCACCCACGGCCATGTCGAACGGCTGTGGGGATTTATCGCATCCCGTGTTTTGGGGAAATCATGTCCTGCTTCCACATGGCCATATCGCACGGCTGTGTCTATTCCCTTTTTTGGCCACGGCTTTAGGTACACCCGTGTGTCTGGCCGTGTGTGCTGAAAAAAACTTTTCAATTAAAAGATAAAGTTAATGATTTAAAGTGTTAGAAATTAAAAATAAAGAAATCAAAATATGTTAGTGCTCGGGTTTCCTCCCGAGAAGTGCTTATGTATAGTCTAAGCTCGACTTACCTCTCTAATGAATGATCAGGGTGGTTTGAGGAGTTTATACTGCTCATTCCTGCTACCAATCTCATTAAAATAGGGTTTTAATCGGGTGTTGTTTACCTTAAAAGTGCTGAACTTGGAGTGAATCACCTCCACCGTACTGAATGGAAAAATACTGAGTACCATAAGAGGGACTTCCTCATTCGGTGTGGTAGTGACAATGTGGGCATCTGCAGCATCTAGTAAGACTTTATCACCAACCTTAAGTTGATTAGGAGAGGTATCGGGCTTGTTTTGGCGTAGTTTTGGTTTAGCATGTGTTCTTGGTTTGTGTGCTCGCCATTCATCTAGCTCTTCTATCCGTGGCCTTCGTTTTTCATGAATGTGTCCTCTATCATTTCTGGAACATGGCTTGTGAACTTCTTTGAAGCTTAATTTCTGCTAAGTCATATTTTCAGTTTTAGTAGATTGTTGTGGACTATTACCTTCAATGTTCGATGTGATGCCAGAATTACGAGCTTGAAGGGTGATCGTGTTGTCTCCTACACGAAGTGTAAGCTCACCTGTGCCAACATTAATAGCAGTTGCTAAAAAGGGCCTTCCTAAAATCACAAGGGTGTTATTATCCTCCTCTATGTCTAGAACAATGAAATCAACGGGAATATGAACTTATCTACTTTCACGAGTACATCTTCAATAATACCCCTAGGGAATCTTATAGTTTTATCTGCCAATTGAATGCTCATCCTAGTTTGTTTAGGTTTCCCAAGACCTAGTTGCTTAAACATTTTGTAAGGCATAACATTAATACTAGCCCCTAAATTAGCTAATGCATGACTTATATCTAAACTACCAATTAAAAAAGGAATTGTAAAACTCCTTGGATCTTTCAATTTGTGGGGTAGCTTATTCTGTAGAATAGTTGAGCAGACTGCATTTAGGTCCACATGCGGTGCTTTGTCCAACATCCGCTTATTTACTAAAAGCTCTTTTAAAAATTTCATTGCATTTGGCATCTGCGACAAAGCTTCAATAAACGGTAAGTTAATATGTAATTTTTTCAAAAGTTTAAGGAATTTACCAAATTGTTTATCTGAGCAGTCTTTCCTTGTCGTGTTAGGGTATGGGACACGAGGTTTATATTCGATAGTCACTGGTTTGTTTGTATTTTGATCTACCTCATCTCTCCCTTCGCTTACCACTGTTTCTTGCCTTGGTTCTGATTCAAGCTCAATGACTCCTTCATCATTCTAGATATTAATTGTGTTGAGCTATTCCTTTGGGTTGGGTTCAGTGTCACTTGGCAAGCTACCTTGTGGTCGTTTGGAGATTAGTTTGGATAGCTGGCCTATCTGAGTTTCGAGTTCTTGGATCGATGCTTGTTGATTTTTAAGCGCTGTCTCGGAATTTTGGAAACGGGTTTCTGACATTGATATGAATTTTGAGAGCATCTCTTCAAGGTTCGGTTTCTTCTCTTGTTGATAAGGTGGCTGTTGAAAACCCTGAGGATTTTGTGGCTTTTGATTTCCTTGACCACCCAGAAGAAATTTGGGTGGTTCCTCCAACCTGCATTATAAGTATTACTGTATAGGTTATTTTGAGATATAAAGTTATTATTACCCATATAGTTGACTTGTTCCTCTTCGGTTTTGGGATTGAAGGATTGATATTCTGTATGCACACCTCCTTTGATTGAGTCACACCTCATTACTGGATGTACGTGCGTATAACTAAGAAAACCATCAATCTTTTTATTGAGAAGTTCTACCTGGTTTGACAGCATAGTAACTGAGTCGATGTAACACCCCGAACCCGAGACCGACACCGGAGTCGGACACGAGATGTTAACAAACTTTGAAAAATTTTTCCAGACACTGCCCAGTCTGAGTACTAGTCGCTTCAAAAATCATATCTTGAGTTTCACAACTCAAAAATCAGTTTTGTGATTTTTCCCTGAAACTAGACTCATGTCCCCACCTATGGATTTTTTTCTAGAATTTTTGGTCGGGCCAACTAGTACAGTTTATTAGTCAAAGTCTCCCATGTTACAGGGGTCGACTACACTGACCTTTTCCCATTACGACTGGGATATCTCTCTGCACAGAGCTTCAATACTGATGCCGTTTGTTTCTATGGAAAATAGACTCAGAGAGGAATCCATACATATATGGTATGACCCCTAATTATCTCTGGTCAATTTATAGTGAATTTCCAAAGGCGGAACAGTGAATCCAGAAACTGTTCTGGCCCTGTTCCACAAGAACCCGAATATCTCTTTCTGTACTGTTCCTATAATTGTTTCGTTACTTCCATATGAAAGTAGATTCATCAAGGTTCGATTAAATAATTTATTCACTATTTAATTCCACTCCTACGAATTCTTGTGATTTTTCCAATCCACACCACTGCTGCTATCAGCTTCTGTTTTCAAAGTGAACCTTACCTAATTTGGGGTTTCATGGACCAACTAGGGCCTTGTCATACATAAGCCCACATATGATCATACTTAGCCATTCTAGTGGCTGATCATTTGCTCAACACTTCCATTCCAACATAGTTACATCATGAAACCATCTATACATTCATAAATACGAATGGTCTAATGCCATACTCCACTTCTACAAGCCATCTTCGCATGGCTGTACACTTATACATTTCATAAAGTACTCGAAAGACAACAATGGGTAGTCCTATACATGCCATAACAAAATTCAACCAAAATAGTACCCAAAAGAGCCTTTGATAGTGTGGGCGACTTCGACTTCAAGATCCCGAGTCCGATAGCTGGAGAACCAAAAATCTATAAAACAGAGGAGCAATGTAACGAGTAAGCAATTTATGCTTAGTAAGTTTGAGCAAGGAATTCCAGCATGCACAAAGAATAGCACACATTTAGCTAAACGGAATATTTCATAATACGCAATTTACCGATATCAAACTTGCTTCACAACATTAACAACCCTTATGTACATACACAATAAACTAACTTGGCCGAAGGCCGGTAGCTCGTTTATCAACTGAGCGAACATTTATTTGTAAGGGCTCCATTAAATTCAACACATACGTAACATATCCCCATATTGGGATGTTTTTCGAGTATTCGCTGGAATTTTACAGCAAGCTCATTCATTACCAAATCACGTACCTTCGGGATTTAACCGGATATAGCTCCTCGTTCAAATGCCTTCGGGACATAGCCCGGTTTTAGTAACTCACACAATGCCTTCGGGACATAACCCGGATTTAACAACTCGCACGAATGCCTTCGGGACTTAACCCGGATTTAATAACTCGCACGAATGCCTTCGGGACTTAACCCGGATTTAATAACTCGCACGAATGCCTTCGGGACTTAACCCGGATTTAGTATCTCGCACAAAGGCCTTCGGATCTTAATCCGGATATATTGACTTAGCACAAAGCCTTCGGGACTTAGCCCGGACAGCATTCAATTAATCATCCACATCTAACAATAATTCATAGCACATTCATATTTCATTTTCGTTTACGAAACTCAAACACAAGGCACATATTGTCCTTGCACATTCGGCTCAATAGCCACACATAGAGCATGATTTAATCACATCGAAATTTAAGCTCTCTTACTCAAGAACTTACCTCGGGTGTTGTTGAACGATTCCGCTAGCTATTCAACCACTTTTTCCTTCCCTTTATCGGTTTTATTTCCCCTTTGCTCTTGAGCTTAATCAAACAAATAAATTGATTTCATCATTTTAGGCATCAAAAGATGAACACAAGGCACTTAGCCCATATTTATACATTAGACATTAAAGTCTCATACATGCAAAAATCATGCATCAACACCACATATTAGCTAATTTCTTGCCCTTGACCGAATATGCATGTCCATTTTTGGGGTCGATTTCAACACGTAATACACACATGTACACACTAGTAAAGCATCCTCCCCCTTTTCATCAATTTAACACATGCATTGCTCATTAACATGCAAAGTTACATTCGGCCTTAGCACACATCTTGCTAGCCGATTCTTCTCCATTTAGCAACCAATGCACATATGTGCTCACACAACAAAAAATGCTAAAAAGGAGGTTCAAGAATCATCAAGCCATCATCACATGCATCATTAACAAGCTTCATATTTTGCATGCAATGGCATTAACACAACCTCCACCTAGGCCGAATCTTAACTCATCCTCATGCCTCATCACCACAACATCAAACATCAACCAAGAATGATTCATCCATGGTCAAGTGCCATTTCCATCACATAGCAAGATTTAGACCATGGGTTAGGTAGAACTCAAGCTAACAACTAAAACATGCATGCCTCTCATGGAACATCATCAAACATACCTTAGCCTAGCTACATGCATGGCCGAATCTCTTCACCTTTCTTCTTCTTTCCTCATTAAAATTTTTGGCCAAGGATGAACCAAAGGATGAGAAAATTTTTCTTTGTTTTTCTTTCTAGTTTTTGGCAAGCATGAAGATGAGAAAAGGATGAACAAAATTCCCCCTTTCTCTTGTTTAGCTCACGGCAATGGGGGGACAAACACCACACACACATTTTTTTTTCTTTTGTTTTCCATTTCTTTATTACCCATACTCCTTATTTTATTCTTCCACTAACAAAACATGTTTCATGACATGTTTTGCCCATCCTTCCTTGTCATGGCCGGCCACTACTCATTAGGGGGGGGGAATTTGACATGCAAGTCCCCCCTTTGTCCACATGCACTAGTAGGTCCTCACACATTGACCTATCACATTTTAGAATTTTCTCACATAAGTCCTATTGACTAAATTCACATGAAATCAACCAAATTGAAGCTTGAAATTTTCACACATTCATAATTACATATTCTACACAATAAGTATCACATTCAAACATTTCGGTGACTCGGTTTAGCGGTCCCGAAACCACTTCCCGACTAGGGTCAACTTTGGGCTGTCACAACTCTCCCCCACTTAAGAAATTTTCGTCCCCGAAAATCTTACCGGTAAATAGGTTTGGGTATCGTTCTTTCACCGAGCTCTCGGTCTCCCAAGTAGCTTCCTCGATCCCGAGTTTGAGCCATAACACCTTTACTAGCGGAACTCTTTTGTTTAGCAACTCCTTCACTTCACGAGCTAGGATACGCATCGGTTCTTCTTCATAGCTCATGTCGACTTGAATTTCAACCTCCGATGGGCTAATTATGTGCGATGGATCAGATCGATAGCGTCGAAGCATCGAAACATGAAAGACGTCATGAATCTTTTCAAGCTCCGGGGGCAAAATCAATCTATACGCAACCGGACCAACTCGTTCGGAGATTTCGTACGGCCCAATGAATCTTGGGCTCAACTTGCCCTTACGGCCGAACCTGAGTATCTTTTTCCAAGGTGAAACCTTAAGGAACACTTTGTCTCCCACCTGATACTCGATGTCTTTTCGTTTCAAATCTGCGTACGATTTCTGACGATCCGTGGATACCTTCATACTTTCACGGATTACCTTTACTTTCTGTTCAGCATCTCTAATCAAATCAACTCCAAAAATTTTGCTTTCACCGAGCTCGGTCCAAAACAATGGTGTACGGCATTTACGACCGTACAAAGCCTCATAAGGTGCCATCTTAATACTTGATTGAAAACTATTGTTGTAAGCGAATTCAATCAAAGGTAAATACCGTTCCCATGAACTACTGAACTCGAGGATGCAACATCTCAACATATCCTCAAGTATCTGAATTATCCGCTCGGATTGACCATCGGTTTGGGGGTGAAAAGCAGTGCTAAAATGCAGCTTAGTACCCAGAGCTTCTTGCAATTTCTTCCAAAATCGTGAGGTGAATCTCGGATCTCTATCCGACACGATAGAAACAGGTACCCCGTGTAATCTCACAATTTGATAAACGTACAATTCAGCTAGTTTATCCAATGAAAAATCCGTACGTACGGGGATGAAATGAGCCGACTTAGTCAGTCTATCAACAATAACCCATATCGCAACCTTCTTACTTGCTGACAAGGGCAGTCCGGACACAAAGTCCATTGTGACTCGATCCCATTTCCACTCGGGTATCATGATCGGCTGGAGTAATCCTGAAAGCACTTGATGTTCCGCTTTCACTTGTTGACATATTAAACATCTCGAAACAAAGTCGGAGATGTCCCGTTTCATACCATGCCACCAAAATTGACGTTTCAAATCGTTGTACATTTTCGTACTCCCCGGGTGAATTGACATTCGGCTACAATGGGCTTCGTTCAGAATCATCGAAATGAGTTCCAAATTCCTTGGAACACACAAACGATTTCTGATCCTCAAACAATCATCATCATCAATTTGAAACTCCGATTCCTCGTTCGGAAAACACTTAGCCCGTTTTGCAACCAATTCATCATCGACTTTCTGAGCTTCACGAATTTGGTGAGTCAATAATGGTTTAGCTTTTAATTCAGCTACTAACACACTGTCTGGTAGAACAGACAAATGCACGTTCATCGCTCGTAAAGCAAACAATGACTTCCGGCTTAAGGCGTCCGCAACCACGTTAGCCTTTCCCGGGTGGTAATCAATGACAAGCTCGTAATCTTTCAACAACTCAAGCCAACGTCTTTGTCGCAGATTCAAGTCTCGTTGAGTCATCAAATATTTGAGACTTTTGTGATCCGAAAATACATGGCACTTCTCACCAAACAGGTAATGTCGCCATATTTTTAAAGCAAACACGATGGCAGCTAGTTCGAGATCATGGGTCGGATAATTCCTCTCGTGTGGCTTCAATTGTCTCGACGCATAGGCCACGACTCGACCTTCTTGCATCAATACGCAACCCAACCCAAGTAGGGATGCGTCACTATAAATGACAAACTCTTTACCTGATTCGGGTTGCACCAAAATTGGAGCTTCAGTCAAATGAGTTTTCAGTTGGTTGAAACTTTTCTGACATTTCTCCGTCCACTCGAACTTAACATCCTTTTGAAGTAGCTTCGTCATTGGTGTGGCTATCATCGAGAAACCTTTCACAAATCGTCGGTAATAACCGGCGAGCCCCAAAAAGCTCCGAACTTCAGTAATATTTCTCGGAGGTTTCTAGTCAAGTATGGCTGAAATTTTGTTCGGGTCAACTCGAATACCCGACGCGGATACCACATGACCCAAGAAGCTAACCTCTCTTAACCAGAACTCACACTTACTGAACTTAGCATATAACTGCTTATCCCGCAAAATTTGCAGCACTAGCCTCAGATGCCCAGCATGTTCGGTCTCATCTCTTGAATAGACCAAAATGTCATCAATGAACACAACTACGAACTGATCCAAATACGGTCTGAAGATCCGATTCATCAAATCCATAAATACCGCAGGGGCATTAGTGAGCCCAAACGGCATCACTAAGAATTCGTAGTGACCATATCTCGTTCTGAAGGCAGTTTTGGGAATATCTGGATCTCGAATTCGCAACTGATAATAGCCCGATCTCAAATCTATTTTTGAGAACACGGAGGCTCCCTTCAGTTGGTCGAACAAATCATCGATGCACGGCAACGGATATTTGTTCTTTATCGTCACTTTATTCAGCTGACGATAGTCAATGCACAACCTCATGGTTCCGTCCTTCTTTTTCACGAACAATACTGGTGCACCCCAAGGTGAGAAACTTGGTCGAGCGAAACCTCTATCCGTCAGTTCTTGCAACTGAGCTTTCAACTCCTTTAACTCAGTTGGTGCCATACGATACGGAGCTATCGAAATCGGCGTAGTCCCAGGTACAAGCTCAATACCAAACTCTACCTCCCGAACAGGTGGTAAACCCGGTAATTCTTCCGGAAAAACATCCGGGTATTCACAAACCACCGGCACAGATTCGGGTTTCTTTTCTAATTCTTTGTCATCAAGCACATATGCAAGGTATGCTTCGCACCCTTTTCTTACATATTTCTGTGCCAACATTGCTGATATTACAGCTGGCATCCCCTCCAAGTCCGCAGACTCAATTCGGACTACTTCGTTATTTGCGCACCTCAAATCAATAGTCTTGCTCTTGCAATTCACAATCGCATCATGCGCGGTCAACCAATCCAACCCAAGGATAACATCAAATTCATCAAACGGCAAAAGCATCAAGTCCGCTGGAAAACAGGAACCTCGAATTTCCAGGGGACATTTCTTACACACTTTGTCGACAAGCACGTAACGACCCAAGGGATTTGACACCCGAATTACGAACTCAGTAGACTCAATAGGTAAAGTCTTACTGGATGCTAAGGTTTCACATATGTAAGAATGAGTAGAACCGGGGTCAATCAAAGCAATTACATTAGTATCAAAGAGGGTGAATGTACCGGTAATAACATCAGGCGAAGAAGCATCCTCGCGGGCACGTATAGCATAAGCTCTAGCAGGCGCACGGGCTTCGGATCTGGTTATATCATCTCTAGATCCTCTCTGACCACCACCAGCATTGCCCATATTTCCAGATGGTCTACCTCGAGCAGTGGTAGCACCCGGTCTCCCACTCTGATTTGCATTCTGTCCCGACAACCTCGGGCAATCTTTAATGAAGTGGTCCACTGATCCGCATTTGTAACAGGAGCGGTCAGGAAATCTACAACTCCCCGAATGCCATTTACCGCAATATTGGCATTTCGTCCTGTCTCGACGTTCATTCCCAACACTGGCGACCGAAGTGCCTCGTGTACCCACAGGGGTCGATCACGATCTCGTCCAAAAAGGCCCGAAGTGCCTCTAAACTGGCCCGCATCATCTCGAAATCTCTTCGATGTCTGTTGAAGAGACCTCCCCGAGGATGTTTTACGAAACTCTCCAGTTCCCTCATTAACTCTTTGCTTTTCTTTTCTAAGCTCTTCGGCTTTACAAGCTCGTTCAACAAGTACCACGAACTCTTGTATTTCAAGAACGCCAACGAACATTTTATATCTTCATTCAGCCCATCCTCGAAGCGTTTACACATAACAGCTTCGGACGAAACACATTCCCGAGCGTATTTGCTAAGTCTAACAAATTTTCGCTCGTAATCAGTAACCGACATGGAGCCTTGCTTAAGCTCAAGAAATTCCTTCCGTTTTTGATCAACAAATCTCTGACTGATATACTTTTTCTGAAACTCAGTTTGGAAAAACTCCCAAGTTACTTGCTCTCGGGGCACAATAGAAGTCAGAGTACTCCACCAATAGTAGGCAGAATCACGTAGCAAGGAGATAGCACACTTTAGGCATTCATCGGGTGTACAAGATAGCTCATCGAGTACCCGGATAGTGTTGTCCAGCCAAAATTCAGCTTGCTCGGCATCATCGCTATCCATAGCCTTAAATTCAGTAGCCCCATGTTTTCGGATTCTGTCAACTGGGGCTTATGTGACCTTATTTGGTCCGTTACCGGCGGTATTGTAGGTGCGGGGGTAGTATTTGTTCGGAAATGGAGGTTGTGGAACAGCCATATTAGTTCGAATGTATTGGTTAAACCAATCATTCATCACGCTATAGAATGCTTGTCTATCTTCATCATTCTGATTACTAGCATTAGGTTGAGAGTTTGCCGGCACTGTCCCTTGTGCGGGAGCAGGCGCTACACTCTCAAGATCATCAGCTACCTTTCGGTCACGATCGGGATCCATTACTATAAATAAACACATTTACAATTGTCGGAAATCACCACACTATCAAGTAATCACATAAAATGGCATGTATAGCTAGACCCAAAACATTACGGTAGTCCTAGAATCGTCTAAACCGTAGCTCTGATACCAATAAAATGTAACACCCCGAACCCGAGACCGACACCGGAGTCGGACACGAGATGTTAACAAACTTTGAAAAATTTTTCCAGACACTGCCCAGTCTGAGTACTAGTCGCTTCAAAAATCATATCCTGAGTTTCACAACTCAAAAATCAGTTTTGTGATTTTTCCCTGAAACTAGACTCATGTCCCCACCTATGGATTTTTTTCTAGAATTTTTGGTCGGGCCAACTAGTACAGTTTATTAGTCAAAGTCTCCCATGTTACAGGGGTCGACTACACTGACCTTTTCCCATTACGACTGGGATATCTCTCTGAAAAGAGCTTCAATACTGATGCCGTTTGTTTCTATGGAAACTAGACTCAGAGAGGAATCCATACATATATGGTATGACCCCTAATTATCTCTGGTCAATTTATAGTGAATTTCCAAAGGCAGAACAGTGAATCCAGAAACTGTTCTGGCCCTGTTCCACAAGAACCCGAATATCTCTTTCTGTACTGTTCCTATAATTGTTTCATTACTTCCATATGAAAGTAGATTCATCAAGGTTCGATTACATAATTTATTCACTATTTAATTCCACTCCTACGAATTCTTGTGATTTTTCCAATCCACACCACTGCTGCTATCAGCTTCTGTTTTCAAAGTGAACCTTACCTAATTTGGGGTTTCATGGACCAACTAGGGCCTTGTCATACATAAGCCCACATATGATCATACTTAGCCATTCTAGTGGCTGATCATTTGCTCAACACTTCCATTCCAACATAGTTACATCATGAAACCATCTATACATTCATAAATACGAATGGTCTAATGCCATACTCCACTTCTACAAGCCATCTTCGCATGGCTGTACACTTATACATTTCATAAAGTACTCGAAAGACAACAATGGGTAGTCCTATACATGCCATAACAAAATTCAACCAAAATAGTACCCAAAAGAGCCTTTGATAGTGTGGGCGACTTCGACTTCAAGATCCCGAGTCCGATAGCTGGAGAACCAAAAATCTATAAAACAGAGGAGCAATGTAACGAGTAAGCAATTTATGCTTAGTAAGTTTGAGCAAGGAATTCCAGCATGCACAAAGAATAGCACACATTTAGCTAAACGGAATATTTCATAATACGCAATTTACCGATATCAAACTTGCTTCACAACATTAACAAC
Source organism: Gossypium hirsutum (assembly GCF_007990345.1). Lineage (NCBI taxonomy): Eukaryota > Viridiplantae > Streptophyta > Magnoliopsida > Malvales > Malvaceae > Gossypium > Gossypium hirsutum. Next base: position 89,961,186 of record NC_053431.1, read on the forward strand.
CCTTATGTACATACACAATAAACTAACTTGGCCGAAGGCCGGTAGCTCGTTTATCAACTGAGCGAACATTTATTTGTAAGGGCTCGATTAAATTCAACACATACGTAACATATCCCCATATTGGGATGTTTTTCGAGTATTCGCTGGAATTTTACAGCAAGCTCATTCATTACCAAATCACGTACCTTCGGGATTTAACCGGATATAGCTCCTCGTTCAAATGCCTTCGGGACATAGCCCGGTTTTAGTAACTCACACAATGCCTTCGGGACATAACCCGGATTTAACAACTCGCACGAATGCCTTCGGGACTTAACCCGGATTTAATAACTCGCACGAATGCCTTCGGGACTTAACCCGGATTTAATAACTCGCACGAATGCCTTCGGGACTTAACCCGGATTTAGTATCTCGCACAAAGGCCTTCGGATCTTAATCCGGATATATTGACTTAGCACAAAGCCTTCGGGACTTAGCCCGGACAGCATTCAATTAATCATCCACATCTAACAATAATTCATAGCACATTCATATTTCATTTTCGTTTACGAAACTCAAACACAAGGCACATATTGTCCTTGCACATTCGGCTCAATAGCCACACATAGAGCATGATTTAATCACATCGAAATTTAAGCTCTCTTACTCAAGAACTTACCTCGGGTGTTGTCGAACGATTCCGCTAGCTATTCAACCACTTTTTCCTTCCCTTTATCGGTTTTATTTCCCCTTTGCTCTTGAGCTTAATCAAACAAATAAATTGATTTCATCATTTTAGGCATCAAAAGATGAACACAAGGCACTTAGCCCATATTTATACATTAGACATTAAAGTCTCATACATGCAAAAATCATGCATCAACACCACATATTAGCTAATTTCTTGCCCTTGACCGAATATGCATGTCCATTTTTGGGGTCGATTTCAACACTTAATACACACATGTACACACTAGTAAAGCATCCTCCCCCTTTTCATCAATTTAACACATGCATTGCTCATTAACATGCAAAGTTACATTCGGCCTTAGCACACATCTTGCTAGCCGATTCTTCTCCATTTAGCAACCAATGCACATATGTGCTCACACAACAAAAAATGCTAAAAAGGAGGTTCAAGAATCATCAAGCCATCATCACATGCATCATTAACAAGCTTCATATTTTGCATGCAATGGCATTAACACAACCTCCACCTAGGCCGAATCTTAACTCATCCTCATGCCTCATCACCACAACATCAAACATCAACCAAGAATGATTCATCCATGGCCAAGTGCCATTTCCATCACATAGCAAGATTTAGACCATGGGTTAGGTAGAACTCAAGCTAACAACTAAAACATGCATGCCTCTCATGGAACATCATCAAACATACCTTAGCCTAGCTACATGCATGGCCGAATCTCTTCACCTTTCTTCTTCTTTCCTCCTTAAAATTTTTGGCCAAGGATGAACCAAAGGATGAGAAAATTTTTCTTTGTTTTTCTTTCTAGTTTTTGGCAAGCATGAAGATGAGAAAAGGATGAACAAAATTCCCCCTTTCTCTTGTTTAGCTCACGGCAATGGGGGGACAAACACCACACACACATTTTTTTTTCTTTTGTTTTCCATTTCTTTATTACCCATACTCCTTATTTTATTCTTCCACTAACAAAACATGTTTCATGACATGTTTTGCCCATCCTTCCTTGTCATGGCCGGCCACTACTCATTAGGGGGGGAATTTGACATGCAAGTCCCCCCTTTGTCCACATGCACTAGTAGGTCCTCACACATTGACCTATCACATTTTAGAATTTTCTCACATAAGTCCTATTGACTAAATTCACATGAAATCAACCAAATTGAAGCTTGAAATTTTCACACATTCATAATTACATATTCTACACAATAAGTATCACATTCAAACATTTCGGTGACTCGGTTTAGCGGTCCCGAAACCACTTCCCGACTAGGGTCAACTTTGGACTGTCACAGTCGACGTTATAACCGCCAGCTATTTTTGTCAGCTTAGTCTTCATGACTTGCCACTGATAGTTATTCAGTGACATTTCTTCAATGAATTCATAAGCCTCTTTAGGTGTTTTGTTGTTGATGGTTCCGCCAGCAGCTGCATCAACCATTTGCTGAGTCGAGGGATTCAAACCATTGTGGAATGTTTGTACTTGCAGCCAAAGCATTAACCCATGGTGAGGGCACCTTCTTAGTAAGTCCTTGTATCTCTCCATGCATCGTAAAGTGTTTCTAAAACAAAAGAAGAAATATCATTACGTAACTTAGCTGTTTTAGCCGACGGAAAGTATTTCAGTAAAAATTTTTGGTCATTTGTTCCCAAGTAGTAATTGACCCTCGTAGTAACGAGTTCAACCACTGTTTAGCTTTGTTCCTCAATGAAAAAGGAAATAATCGAAGATGAATGGCATCATTAGAAATGCCATTGATTTTAAATGTATTGCAAAATTCCAGAAAATTTGCTAAGTGAGCGTTGGGATCTTCATCCTGCAAACCATCAAACGGAACAAACTGCTGTATCATTTGAATTGTGTTAGGTTTTAGTTCAAAAGTATTTGCAGCTACAGCCGGTCTAACTATGCTAGATTCAGTTCCTGTTAAAGAAGGTTTAGCATAATCATACATAGTTCATGGAGCAGGATTTTTATTAGCCGCAATTGCAGGAGGTAGCTGATTACCTTAGTTTTCAGCCATCTCTTCGATTGGGGGTTGAGTATTGTCTTCTTGCTCGTTCTCCGTGTATCTTAAGCTATGCCTTATTTCTCTTTGGTTTCTATGAACTGTGCGATAGATTTCTTCCTCAAAAAGTGATGGTCCGAAGGGTTTCTTCTAGTCATAAACTATAAAAACCTGCCAAGAGAAAGAATAAGTAAATTAATAGATAATAAGAATAAAATTAAATTAAATTACAAGAAAAATAAATGGCTAAGGTAATAAAAATTGAGCATTCCTAATATTTCAGTTCCCTAGCAACGGCGCCAAAAACTTGATCGCGTGATTTGTAACAAGTAATAAATATTTATAATGAAGATCAAACCTAGACTAATTATTATCACGATGAAAAGGCAAGCGCACCTATCGAACAATAGTATATCAATGGCAAGACCAGGATATCGTACCCAAGGGAACCAAAAGTACTAGTAATAACTATCTTTTTTACTATTTAACCTAGAAATAAAGAGAGGTTGTTTATTAAACTAATTAACTAAACTAATTAACTAATTAAACTAAAGCAAAGAGAAAATTTGGAAAAAGACGTGAAGAAAAGTAATTGATAAAGACGACACCCAAAGGGGAATCCACCTAGATTTCACTTGTTATCTGACTCTGAACCATACGATTTATTCACTTGACTTGATCTGTGAGACTCACTAACCTATATTATTATCTCTTTTGAGACTAATAACGTCTAACCCTCAGTTGAATTAATCAAAATCTCTTTCTTAATTAAAACCCTAGGAAAGCAGTAAATCAATCTATGGACTCCCATATTAGGTTTCACCCTAATCCGGCAAAATCTCGTAACCCTATTTCTAGGCGTTCGATCAACTCTGCTTAATTATGCCAAATCTACTCTTAGACAGGGACTTTTGCTCCTCTACATAAGCACATCTAATCATGAATTAATACCCAGAATATTAACTCAAGCATTAAGAACACATAATTAGAACAAATCAAGTATTTATCATATAGTTCAGATAATAATAACAAGATCCATCATAGGTTTCAACCCCCTTAGGTATCTAAGGGGTTTAGTTCATAATAAAATAAGAGTACATCTCAAAAGTATGAAAACAACAAAACATAAAGAAAACTCTAAAACTCTGAAGGAATTCTGAGAGAGATCTTCAGTCTTGGAGTAGCTCCGACTTTTGGGATGGATCGTCTGGCTTTCTTCAAGTAATTCCTGGTGTGTGGTTCTGTACTCCAGAAAAGTTCTGGAGGGGAGCGACCCTTTCTAAGTCATACTTAGGGTGTTTATATAGGCTTTGGATTGGCTTTCTTCCTAAGTATCCTTTTTCGTGTAAAATACAACTCCTTGAAAAAGGGACACGCCCGTGTGCCACGACCGTGTGACGTGTTTGCCAGGTTGTGTTCGATCCGTTAAATTGCACACAGCTATGTGGGTCAATAGGCAGGCCGTGCTAATCGTGAAAACCTTGGTCGACACCCTCGAAAGACACGAGCGTGTGAACAGCCAGTGTGGCAAGGCTTAGGCCGTGTCATCTTCTCAATTTGTTCAGTTTTGTCTCTTTTTGGCTCGTTTTGGCTCCTTTTGACTCTTGGTGCTCTCCTGAGTACAAAACATGAAATAACCGAATTAACAGCACCAAAATCCACAAATCTAGTAATAAACTTCCATAAATATGCTAAGTATTTGTGGTAAAAACATGTATAATTTGCGTTTATGACCTATTTTTGTCCAAATGGGCAGAGACACGGGCATGTCTCTCAGCCGTGTGTGACTTTAACACCCTTAACCTATATCCATTACCGAACTAGGGTTAAAGGCATTACTGAATAAAATTGAAACTTTAACATTCATTTCATAAACATCGAAGCATTAAAGATCAATCATCAATATAGAGTTCCTTATATAGGTCATCGAGACCTTAAATATATATTAGAAAGGCGTCAGGACTAAATCGAACACATAAAAAATTTCTCTAAAATTTAAACATTTCTCAAACAAGTATAGGTCACACACCCGTGTGAACAGGCCATGTGCCTCACACGGCTTTAAACATGCCGTTTGTCTAGACCGTGTCAAAACAGGGCATACATACTGACTTGTTCCCATGGCCACAAGACACGCTTGTGTGCTTTGGCCATGGTCGAATTTGACTTGGGCCACATGGCTAGCCACACGCCCGTGTGCCTTGGCCATGCTCGAGCCTGACTTACAATTGTAGGGTATCCCAGGGGACACACAACCGTGCGACATAGCCATGTGTCGCACATGGCTGAGACACACGCCCGTGTCCCTGCCCGTGTGGACAAAATAGGTCATTTGAATAGCCAACTTGCCACCCCAATTTGGTTTAGCCTACAAGTAAAAAAACAAGCATAATTGTACAACTAATTCAGCCAAAATTCCAAATCAAAATATAAGTCAAAAGCATATCAAAGCATTTCTTTCCATACATCATTCAATCTCATGCTAAAACTTACCAAAACTTAGCAATATTCACTATTTCTTCCGTTAAAAAAACATACCAACTATATCATATTGCATCACATATCTTATACGAAAATCATGACATATCCACAACCATACCAAGCCATTTCACGTGGCTAAATATATACATATCACAAAACATAATCCCACAATTACTAGCTTATACATGCCATACTTTAATATATACATTTTCAAAGTAGCAGAATGAGGTTCGATAGTGCGGTGACAATCCTCGATGATCCCTAAGCTCACAGTAGCTTCGATATCTATAAAACAATGCAAACACACACAAAGTAAGCTTCCAAAAGCTCAATAACCTTGCACCAAAAATTACCAATAGTATATAAAATATAAAGATCAACGCATAAGTACTAATAAATTCTCAATTCATCTATCAATTTTATGCCAACACCATCCATATGTTCTTACCAATTCAATAAACTTTATAAGAATAATACCATCTACCACATAAGTATCATACGTACCTGAACCTTCCCGAATTCATTCATTTTCATTCTCACCTCTTGTTCGCATATTTTAAGACTTTCCAAAGATTACCAATGCTTTAAACATTCGCACACTTAGTGCTTTAAAGATTACCTGAAGCTATAATAATTTCGCACACTTAGTGCCATCTCAATAAATTGAAGCTATCTCGGTGTCGCACACTTCGTGCCTCATATAGCCGAAGCTAGTTTAAATCCCACACTTAGTGCCAAATACCATTGATTTATTATTGTATTCATCCAAACCAAATATATATACAATCTATGTAAAATCAAAGCATCAAAACATACTTGCAATATCAAGTTTTACGTACGAACATACCTCGTACTCAGAATTGTCGACTCAGATAGTTTACTTTATAATCTTGACTTCCCTCGGTCTAAGTCTGAATTCCACTTTTCTTGATGTATATGTATTCAAAATTAACCCTTTTATTCACTAAATCATTCAAACCAATCCATACACATAATTAGGGCATTTTTGCAAACTAGCTTTCATATTTTACATTTCAACACTTTAGTCCCTAATTTACAAAATCACAAAATACGCAAAATTTGCATATAGTCATGCTTGGCCGAATATTCATAGCACCATACAAGTCCACACATTTCATTTATTTCACATTTTAGTCCCTAAATTTACAAATTTCACAATTTAGCCTATTTTTTCAAAATTATCAAAAATCCAAAAACAAAACATGTAAACCCAACATCAAACTTTCATATTTCATTATTTAACAACATAAAGTTCATGAATTCATCCATGGCACATTTCAAAATCATCATCAAAATCAGAAATTGAGGTATGGGTTTGATAATATACGAAGCAACGATTACAAAAACGTAGAAATTATCAAAAACCGAAGCAAAAACATAACTAAATCAAAGCTTGCATGTACTGAACCCTAGCAAAGATTTTCACTCTTCTTTCCTTTGATATTTTTAGCTATAAGAACATATTATGGCCTATTTCATGCTTTCGTTTTATTATAATTACTTTAATAAACATTTTACCAATTTACCCTTGCATTAAAACATTAATATTCCACCAACTAATGCCCACCAATGTCTTTTAATCAAAAAAATAGTCAAGTAACCAAATAAGAACCTCACAAACAAGTCAAATAAGCACTTTTAACAAACAACAAGCAACTTTTACATTTTACGCTATTAGGCCATTTTATCCAATTGAGTACACATACGATTAAATTTTCATACGCAACTTTCACACATAGTAATTTACACATCATAAGCATGGAAAATAGTATTTAGCTATTTTTCTGACTCAGATATGTGGTCTTGAAACCACTGTTGCAACTAGGGTTTAAATCGGACTGTTACAGCGATGCACGGTCATGTTGCATGGCCGTGTGTCTCTTGGGGTACCCTACGATTTAAAGTCAGTATACCCTACAGTTTGACATGGCCTAGACACACGGGCATGCTGTTGGTCGTGTGTGGCACACGGGCAGGTGGCTAGCCGTGTGACCCAAGTCAGTTGTAACAGCCCGTTTTTAGGGTTAATCAGAATAGTTATTTCGGGGCCACCAAATCTGATGAGTAGGTTTGTAAATATTATATTTAACATTTACGAGTTAATTTTGATTTTGAAATAACTTTGATATTGTGATTTTTGTTTAGAAAATGAGGTATTGGGACCTTGTTTCTATAAACCGAGTCATAAATATTTTATAAATATTTACGTAGTGGCAATAAGATGGTATTAAAGTTTCGTTGAAAAATTTTATCGTTTCGATAGTTAATTAAACAAAAAGGACTAAATCGAGTAAACTGCAAAAGTTATGTTCTATAAGCTAAAGGTATTAAATAGCTATAGAACTTTAAAGTGGAAGTCCTTATTTGGTAATCATCCCATTAAAGGGATAGTGGATATGATGGTTTGGCATTTGGTGTAATAAATAAAGTGTATAAAGGTTAATATTGTAAATTGGTTAAAAATAATAATAAAATGAATAAAATAAAAGAATCAAGGTGTCATATTTTCATTCTCTTTTCACCAGCCGAATATGAAGGCTGAGAAGCCATGGGAGAAGCTTCCAACTTTCGACTAATGCATGGTAGGCATTTCTAGTCCAGTTTTTAATTATTTTATATTTTCGGGATCGTTGTTGCTTAATCTATCTAATGAGGGGGCTGTTTTGCAAAACCATTGAATAGTTTGATTTTTTCCATTGATGAGTATAATAGGGATTTGAAGTTTAATGGAAGAATATGAGTCCTTGTTGATAGTTAAACACTTTTTGTTAAGTGAATTTTTGTGAAATTGACAATTAAGGCGAAATTGATAAATGTGAAAAATTTATGGTTAAAATGTGAAATAAATGAAATGTGTGGCTGCTAGAGGCACTAGTGATATTCGGTATAGTATAATTTTACTCAATTTCATGAATTTGCATTTTTATGATATAGGACTAAATTGTAAAGAAGTTCAAATATTAGGGCAAATTGTAATTTTCCATAAAGTGAATTATGGACTGTTTGATATCATGAACATTCGACTAAGCTTAATTATGGTAAAAATGGTTAATTTGCATGTTTTGAGCTAGGACTAAAATGAATAAAAGTAAAAATTTAGGGCAATTTTGTAAAAATGACAAAAATGACAAAATTGTATGAAATGAAGTGTTTTACTGTCTAAATTAATATATTTAATGAAATTATTAATTTAGATCAAGATCGGGTGGAAAATAAAAAAATTACCAAAATGCCCTTGAACTTTGGTATCTCTACAATTTAGCCAGGTAAGTTCGTATGCAATAAGCATTGTTAAATTTATGCTTCTAATGCTTTAATATCGTATAAATTGTGTATACATGAATATTTTAATGTCTGACGACATATTGACTAAATGTGGCACTTAGTGTGCAGGGCAATCAAATATGGCACTCAGTGTACGAAATATTGAGAATGGCACTTAGTGTGTGAGATATTGAGAATGACACTTAGTGTGCAAAATATCGAATGATTCAAAGGGTAATTATAAATTATGATTGAATGATTAAATTGAGCAAAGTGAATAGGTATACATGTTATATTATATGAGTTGTTTATAATGGTGATATTCGGGCTTTGAGCCTAGCAAGCCTTGTCCTGGTGAAGTAAATCGGGCTTATGCCTAGCAGGCTTATTGCCGGTGTATAAATCAGACTTTGAGTCTAGCAAGCCTTGTGCCGGTGTGAGATACAGGCTAGGCTAGCAGGCTTTATGCCGGTGAATTATTAGAAGTTTATGCCTAAAGATTTATTGCTGATATGGTAGTTGAATACGTTAAACGAGCTAAAATGATCAGGTACGTGATAATTGATTACCTATTTGAAAATAAGGTAAGTATATGTGCAAATAATGTATTGTGATGTATGAGGAAATGAAATATGATTATGTGCCAATGAAACATAAATGAATGAATAAGATGTGATTTGTAAAGTTGCATATATGAAATTTGCCAGATGCTATATGAATGAAAAGTGAATTTGATTATAAATGATCATACGAGATTCATATGAGAAAGATAATAATTAAATATGTTATTTCCCATAATGTGTTCATTTGGCTATATGAAAGTGTGAAAGGGTTGATGTATGAAAATTTAATTGAATAAGTGTGTGAAAGTTAAAGTTGGTTAAAGGAGTAAGTATAATATTGAATGATGATAATTTGATATGAGAACATGTTATGAAATTTAGAAAGGTTGTGTGAGATAGCATATTATGTTTACGGCATTGTAATGAAAGTATTTGTTATGTTAAGTTTATTAAGGTAAGAGCTTACTAAGCTTAAAAGCTTACTCTATGTTTTCTTTTTCTTATGTTTATAGATTTTCAGAGATTTGATCGGGTTGGAAGTCGATGGAGACGACATCACACTATCCTGTTATAATTTCAGTAAATAATATTTGAGACTCAGTTATGTGGCATGTATAGGCTAGTCTTGGAGTTAATTATTTTGAATGAGTATGTATTTAAAGCCATGAAAAAATGACTTGCTTATTATGCTTAAGTTTGGTTTTACATGTTCTTAATTAAAATGTTTAATGAGTTTGGTTTTGGTAGTCATTTTAATAGTTAGCTCATTTTGGAAAAATGAAATGTGGTATAATTAGAGTGGTGGATGATGGTATATTAACTTAACAGGTTCGGTTACTAAGTGGTAAGTAATGAATATGTTTTATGATTGTTTTGGTTGATTGTATTGGTATGGGTTCAAATGGTTAATGATGTAATGATTAAGTATGTTTTGGTTTGGTTAATAGGATAAAAATATGAAGTTTAGGTATATTAATATAGATATGAATTAGATGCACGCTGGAGTGTTATTTGTGTTCAAGTGCTAAGTATGGCTTTTATTTTTAGGATGAATTGCGCACTAGTATATATATACATCATTAGTATGTTCTGCCATGTTATAATGTATTTAAGTTTCATATGTGATTGCATAATAATTTATGTAATATGATTCAATTGGTTTTATTATGAACTTGTACAGAAGTTATCAAATGATATGTTTGTTATACGATTAATGAGATAGAAATTGGTATATATTCGAAGTATGAAGTGTAATGATACATAATGGAATATGATTTTAATTATGAAAATGGTATTAATATGATAGATATAAGGAATTGAATATTGGAAGTATTAAATATGTGAACATGTCTTTGATATATACAAGTTTGGTTCGAATTTAGTAATTATGGAACATAATTAGTTGGGTTTTAATATATGTTCGTACTAAATTAGTTGGAATTTTTGAAATGTGCATATTTGCGATATATGTTCAGTAATGTTTGATTGTTTCTGAATTGGAATTATGACCCATGTATTCAATTTATAATAAGTGAATTGTGGATATTTGAAATTGATAAGTTTAAATGTTTATTAATTCTTGGTGTATAAAAGGTGAGGAATGAATGTGCTAAACTGTGTTTTATACAGTAATGCCTCATAACCCTAATCTGGTAACAGATACAGGCTAGGGGTATTACATCAGTTTCGACCACGGTCAAGGCACACGGGCATGTCTTCGGCCGTGTGGACAAGTTAGTATGTATGCTCTATTTTGCCACGGCCTAGACACACAAGCATGTCTAATGCCGTGTGAGTTACACAGCATGTTCACACGGGCGTGTGACTTTTGTAACTTACAAATTTATTAAAGTTTCAAAAAATTTTGTATGTGTTTAGTTTAGTCTCGACCTCTTCCTAATGCATGTTTAATTCTCGTTGACCTAAGAAAGGGATTTTATGTTGATATTTGACTTTGATATGATAATGTATGAATTTTGACTATGAAATGATTTTGAAATGTTCCTATATGTCCAGTAATGCCTCTTAACCCTGGTTCGGCGACAGATACGGATTAGAGCTGTTACAATTGGCTTGTATCAGAGCTACGATTTAGTCGATTCTAGGACAACGAAGTATATGTGAGTCTAGCTATACATGCCATATGTACGAAATGCATAGTGTGATGAATCCTGACAATGAAAATGTGCTTTTATATAGCAAATGGATCTCGAACGAGCCAAGCTGATGATGTTGAAATTAATGAGCCTGCTCCCGCTCAAACGACAGCGCCATCTGATTCTCGACCCGTGACTAGTAGCCATGAGGGAGAGGCTAAGGAAGCCTTTTATCAAATGATAAACGATTGGTTTACTCAATATATAAGAACAATCTGGTTGTGCCACAACCTACACCCCCGCCTAATCCCCACAAGTTCCTATCATACCACAAGCTAATCTAATTATGTTGAATAAGCCTCCAGTTGATAAAATTAGAATATGGGGCAGAAGAGTTTCGTGCTACTACTAGTGGTGATGCTGAGAGAGCTGAATTCTGGTTAGAGAATATGATACGAGTGTTCGATGAATTGTTATTGACTCCGTGATGAATGTCTTAAATGTTTCATTTCACTTCTTAGAGATACAGTGTATCACTGGTGGAAGACGTTAATATTAGTGGGTTCCGAGAGAACGAGTCACCTGACATTTTTTTCAAGCTGAATTTTGAAAGAAATACATAA